>NW_027069557.1:23360-110099 GCF_002906115.3 Quercus suber | reverse complement strand
GCAAAGGCGAGAGCTTCATGTTGATCAACCATCAGATGAAAGACATAAGTTTTATTTGTTTTCTTTTCAGTTTTATTATGAACTAAATTTTATTTTCTAGAGCGTTGATGTAGTCTAGCAATGAACACACAATTTATATTCTGAATTATTTTATTTTTAATATTTCCATGATTGAGTGTTTAATTCTTATTCTTAATGCTTACTATTTTTTACGAATTATGGTTTGATCAATTGAATTACAATGAGACCGAGAGGTGATTTGTTATTTTAGTTCTAGAATTAAACACCATTAGTTGAGCGAAAGTAGAGATGCTTTACCGCGACTAGTGTGATTTTTCAAAAAATTCAAAGTACGTAATGAGTCTCCAATTAATTAAATTCACATAGAGATATGAAATTGTTAGTTGAAGATATTTTTAATATTATTCGAGAGAAGATATTGAATACTTAAGGAATTTTTAATCATCAACGGGAGATTATTAGAATTTAATAATTAGGAAGAATAAATTGTGTGGGATTTATTAAGTGAAATCAACTGCTCTAGATCCATTCTTATCATATTTTTACACTTTTAGATTTTACGCTTTGTTAATTTTTTATTCAAAGATTTATTTTTATTAAATAGTTTAATTTAATTCAAATAGTAGAACGTTCCATCTATTTTCGATTTTCCAAATAGTACTTAATTTAGTAAATTTTGGTATTCAATAACATAGTTAATCCCTGTGGGTTCGACATTCGTTTTCTAAAAACACTTTACTACTTGTTACGATTCTGTGCGCTTGCAGATTATTTTACGCGAACAAACGTGACTAGGGTTTCCTTTATACAGTGGGAGAAGTAGATCTGAAACCCTAATCCTTAATGGGCTTGGGCTGAGCTGAAAAATTCAGCAGAAAAACGTTCTGCTTGATATTCGATCGATCGATCGAGCCAGGCCGAAAGTCACTAATACTTCTGCAGCCACTCGATTCCAACTTTACATAAAACTCCCACACTTTGAGCAAGTCTAAACAAGACTAACAACCTGTTTTGATCATGGTTTGCCAACAATACACATTAGAGTTCTAAATACATAAAATCCTAAGTCTCTAGAACTTAACAAACTCCCCTTTTGGCAATCCATGACAAAGCACAAATTAAAAGATCAAAGTTTACAAATAAAAGCCCTTTACAAAAATAATGCTCATAACACAAATTCAATCCTAAGTACTATCCATCAGTTGTAAGTGTAGACAGCAGCTCAATTGAATCAACCTGTATATTCTTGAAACACTAAACAAAGCGCATAAGCGCATGTGTGACAGAAAAACAGTAAATTAACAAATAATTCTTGACTTCACAAAATACAAAACAAAGTCATATATCATGAATAACTCATAAATATAAATCAATGAGCAGTGAACAAGAAACAAAAATAAAAATATAAGTAAACTAACTCTCCCCTAAGTTAGATACAACAAAAAGTTTTTATTAATATTCTCCCCTTTCAAAAATAATTTCAACTCCCCCTAAACAAGACAAACATGTTTCCCATAAATCCATAAATCAATAATTTCTCCCCCTTTTTGTCACGTATTGACAAAGACAACTCATACAAAGAGTAAACAGTCACCATACGCAATAAAGGATAAGAGAAAATAGAGAATTAAGGGGACACAAACCACTTCAACTCTATAGAATATAGAGACAACTCCCCCTATGAACAACAAAGGTTTAAAAAAAATCTCCCCCTATAAAAATAGTAAAAACAAAACAAGTTTTTGGAAAAAAAGTTTTGGGGAAACTTTAGAAGGTGGGGAAAATAAAAACACACAAACCAAAGTTAAAAACTAAGGTGAGGATACACATGAAAAAAATATTCTCTCTTTCAATAAATGCAAACTTGACACTATGTGACCCATAAACAGTTGCATGAATAGAGAAAAATATTTGCACATTGATTATTCATCATATCTCTTAATTAAGAAAAATATTTTCTGCAATTCACACATAAGAAATAGCATATACTAGAATGTACAAAACTCAAAAATTAATCAATCAAATTTTAAATCAAGTTGAGTACCTAATTTAGCAAAGTGTATGCATACTATGTGTGAAAACAATGAGAGATATGATTGTAAAACAGCAAGATGGATACAAAAATCATTGTAATGCATGTGAATCCTAAACACAAATGATGCATGAAAAAATATGTCATGATGCAAGCTCTAATGCAGTGAAACTAAGTTCAATATAAGTTAAATTCACAAAATTGGCTTGAGCATAGAGTTTCTAATAAAACTCCAAAAATTTAAAACCACTTGTTAAGTTTTTAGGAAAAATTTGACCAGTTAATTATCACACAAGCTAGAATACACAATATAATGATCAATTACATCAATTCAACAAGCCAATTGCATCAATTGAACCCAATTTGAACAAAATCCCCAATTCAGGTACATTCAAGCTCTAGAATTTTGAATTTCTCAAACTTTAAACACATTTTGCATTAAGATCAAGGAACTTTTAATCTTGGATGGCCACAACAAGATCACACACAATAAAATGTACCAAGTTTAGCAAAGAGTAACTTGTGTAGTGTGTGCAACTAGCAAAAACTTGAGATACATGTGAGGTGATATGTGAATAGAAGTCAAACACAAAGTCTACAAAATTCATCACATAGAATTTGAAAGAGACTATCACCTAAAGAGTTACATCATATGACTCTCACATCTCCTAGAACAAAAGCTTGCAATCATGTAAGTTTCTTGATTTTGCCTCATAATATACACACCAATTTTAATTATGTAATTTGGCATCAAATCTAATAGTACACACCAATTTTAATTTAATCAGAAACTTATTAAAAAGTCAGGATAATGTACACACCAATTTTAATTATGTGATTTGGCATCAAGCCTAATAGTACACACCAATTTTAAGCATTTAGCAATTAAATCGAGGCTACACCTTATGTTCTTTTTGTGCATGTGCTACACTTTCTCGAGCACAAAATCTTACGATATGCACTAACATGTTCATGATTGGCTAGTGAACAGTGGTGAGATGGTTATTTATGCCTTTCTCAAAAGGATCAAGTTCGACAGTCAAATAACATGTGACTTCAAAATTAAGACAAAGTGATAAACACCATAAACATCTTTCCCACTGAACACACACTACAAAGCTTCAACTAGTCAAGTGCAATAAATAAGCTCATCAAAGCTAAACAAGGTACATAAACTTGTTATGTAAAGATAATATGGTCAATCCTTGATTATAAATCCAAGATGTGAAATACAAAACACAAAAATCTTTTTGGTTTTAAAAGCTATATGACCAAAAACAAAAAGACACATATTATGCTAAATGAACAAAGCAAATGCAATGCATGACAGTGCTTAACTAAGCTATAGAGGGTACACAAATAAAAAATATCAATTTCTTAATTAACCCTTGAGTACATGTACAAATTAGTACATATTCACACAAAATCAGAAATAGCTTAGCATACTATTCAAGTTTCTCCACAATGTCAAGCATGTTAAAAATCAAAAGAGATATCATAATTCATGTAATCCTAAAAAAAAATAAAACTAGACACAAAATAAAATATTTTTGTCTTTTTGAAATTTTTCAATGTTTTTGGATTTTTTTTAATAAAAAAACAATCTAAAAAAAAAAAAAACCAAAAACAGAAACAAAACATGTCCACAAATAATTGACAGAATTAAATCAGGGACAAGTTAGCAACACTCACATTGGAGAATCTTTTCTCACCCATATAGCACGAGTCTTTGGCTTTGTAGGTGAAAATCCATGAGAAGTAGAGTGTATTTGAGGGATTATACCAAACTTCTGAGAAATACTAAAATCTTGCAAATTCATTTCACAAGCCAACAAGCTCAAAATTTTCAAAAGCATATGAAATAATTTATTTGGACTTATGGCAGGAGAAATGTCATCACATATCCTAGATTGAAACACAGAATGCTTAAATTTCAATTTATGACAATTAGGACGAATATGACCATGAACACCACAAAAGTGGCAAACAGGAACAAATTTAGGAACATCAGTATTCCTAGTGGGGTTTCCGGTCACAGGCTTTGGTTCTTGTCTCAACAAAGAACAATTTGGTTTAATATGACCAACAACACCACAAAGGTGACAGGTAGGCACAAAAACAGATTTCTTTTGCACACTAGCAGTAGATTTAGACATAGGTTTAGAAATTTCAGCGTCTACATCAGAACTTTTACCTTTGTCTAACCTAGCAAAATAAGTCTTTTCTTTATTATTCCTCTTGAAATGAGGGATATAAACTTTCTCAGTTTTAGGCTTAAGAGAAACAGAAACACTTCTGTTATCAACAACAGGCTTGGCACAAGTCAAATTTTTATTTTTAGCTTTAGATTCAACTAACTCTTGTTCCAAGCTTTTCATCTTCTCATCTTGAGAGGAAATTTGATTTCTCAAAAATTCATTCTTTTTATTAGATTCATCTAATCTAACAAGCAATTCCTCTTTTTCAAGATTAGCCAATTTTAACTCTTCCTTGAATTTCTTAGCAATTTTCATAGATTTCAATAATTCCTTACGGAGAGTTTCACATGCATCAATAAAATCAACAGAAGCATGAGCAGAAACATGATCAGAAAGACACTTCAAATTATCCATGACAATAGGGGTCAAGGATTAGCTCTTAGATCAAAAGATCTAAAACAAGAGAGCTATCCGCTCTGATACCACTTGTTAGGTTTTAGATCCCTTAAAACAACAATTGGATTAACCTAGTTTATTTAGCCAAGTGATTAACTTAGTCAAATTATGCAAATCTCGGTTAACATAATCAAATAATCATATCAAGATATAAAGCAGTGGAAATATAAAGATCACAAAGATATGATCACTCAGAAAAACCAAACTGGTAAAAAACCTGGAGAGGATTTAACCTAGCTATCCTCAAGGTAAACTTGAATCCACTATATGAAAGAATCGAAGTTCATACAAAAGGACTTACAAGCACCCACACTCGACTTCCTAATGCTACCCACCAGTAGAACTTACTGACACGACCACGTGCAAGCTTCGAATTCACGAACTCCTTCTTTCTTGGATTCTCCAATCAAGTACAAGCACTCCTGCTTGCGTTTCTTTAAGCTCCAATGGCAGCAACTGAGTTGATTATCAAGATGTTGAAGTAATCTCTACCTTGAAAACCCTAAGTTTATGTGAAGGAAAGCTCCTCAAGGATCTCACAAGAGATTCACACAAACCGCAAATATAAGCAACAAGAGCATCCAGAGCTACTCTAAAAACGTGACTAGGGTTTCCTTTATATAGTGGGAGAAGTAGATCTGAAACCCTAATCCTTAATAGGCTTGGGTTGAGTTGGAAAATTCTGCAGAAAAACGTTCTGCCCGAGATTTAATCGATCGAGCCAGACTGAAAGTCACTAATACTTCTGTAGCCACTCGATTCCAACTTTACATAAAACGCCCACACTTTGAGCAAGTCTAAACAAGACTAACGACCTGTTTTGATCATGGTTTTAAGTTTTTAGAACCTAACAGGGTCATGTGCCCTGCACGTGCTGGAATGCGAAGAGTTAGGCTAGATGGAGACAGCTGTGTCTCGCGAGTATCTCGCGGGTAAGGTCTTCCCGTGAGATACCCCCGAGGCATTCTGGTTTGCCAGCCTGTCCAGTCTGATACACACTTTCTGTGCATACACTATTTATACCCATATTATCCACAAATGTTAAGGAGAGCTTCTGAGAGAAAACCCTAGCCAAACACCTTGAGAGTTAGAGATTGTTATACCCACAATCCTCTACACATTTGTTTTGGGAATTTCCTCATCTCCTACCTCTNTTTTCATGAAAAAAAAATATTTATAGGTTTTATATAGATTTTACAACAAAACTATTACTGGTATTTTTCCCGAAAAAATATTTTTCAACAAAACAAACAGAATATTAAGCAAAAAGTTAATTCAAACACATACTTGTTTGGTATTCACAAAAGCATCACTTAGGAACATGAAATGACTTAGGTCATAATTAAAGACTAAGGAGTAGAGAGACATCTCCATGAAATTTGCTTCTTTTTTCCTGTTCATTCTTTTCAGTTAAGAACTTGGGAACTTTCGTTTTTACTTGGTTGAATAAAGAATATGCCAAGAGCATGGAAATTTACACTTTGCTTAAGTCGTTTTCTTTGTTCCAGGTTAATTAGTTATGAGAACCAAAAATACAAGTAAATTAGTTATACATAGGAAGAGTTCTGCTTCTTCAGATTACATGAACTAGAAAGAATCACATAAAACAGATTAGGATAGGATCTGAATCTGAGGAGAAAAGATAAAGCAAAAAACAAAATCACGGCAAACAAATTAAAGGCTCGTTTGATGATTGTGACATACCAATTATATTATTCCATTGGAAATTAAAGACACAGCATCAGGTTGTACTTTATAATTTAATTTTAGTGGGTGGGCTACTTTTTCAGATTTTGTGTCTCCTATGTCTTAAAAGAGTGATATACTATCATTGTGTAGGGTAGCTGGTCAGTATCAAGAAATGTAAAGAGGGAAATTATACAAGGGATTGTAAAGAAAACTTAATACTCAAGTATGTTCTTTAATATGTTCCCAAGCTCAAGTAGCAAATTTTGTAACATCTCTCTCATCCAATTATTTGGATAGCTAGCTTTAAAATTTAAATTCAAATGTTCTAAAATATATGATCCAAAGAATTAAACATGTTGTATGCAATTGTTACTCAGGTCTCTGGGATCCGTTCTCCCCAATTAGAGCATTGCGGCCAATGCTAGACACAATGGACCGTGTCTTTGTTCAGACCACGACATTTCCTAGAGCACACCGGTCAGCATGGGATTGGCAAGCCCGTGCCGATTGGGATGTGGTAGAGGAGGAGACTGAGGTTAAGATGAGGTTTGACATGCCAGGACTCGATAAGGAGGATGTTAAGGTGGCAGTGGAGGACGATGTGCTTGTTATAAAAGGAGAGCACAAGAAGGAAGGTAAAGATAATGACTCTTGGTCTTGGAGAAGCTTCAATTCTTATGACACACGTATTCAGCTTCCTGATAACTTGGAGAAGGATAAGATCAAGGCTGAGCTGAAGAATGGCGTTCTTTACATTTCCATTCCCAAGACCAAGGCAGAACGCAAGGTCATTGACGTGCAAATTCAGTGAAAGCAGAACATATATGAGATTATTGTACTCGTCTAAAAATAAAGAAGATTTCGTGGGGTTTTCTTTTTTGTTTTGTTTTGTTTTTAGTCATAACTAGTAAGTTACCCGTGCATGATAATGTTTTATGTAAATTTGTTTTTGTAAAATATTATACATATATTATAGCATATTTATTATAAAATTTTGTTAGTAATGAGTTCATCATAAAAAGTAACAATTATAAATTGCATACTTATATCTATTATAATTATTTTGTTCAAGTAATGAGCAATAATTAAAACAACTTTGGAGTAATATTGTATAATAAAAGTTGATAAAGACATATTAATTCATTCTATATTATTGATTTTTATTATGTGATGCAATAAAAAGTTTCATTACGAAATCCTTTTTTCTTTGTTATTGCAGTATGGTGACCCTTGTTATCATCATCAGTTTCTCCATCTTCAACGTTTGAAGTTTAGTCTGTCCATATTTGTTCAATTTTTGAGCTTTTATCACTTTTTCCTTTTGTTGCATCATTTGTGTTAATCACTAATCAATTGGCACCGAGAGATTCCAGATTGGATCTTACAAAGTTTGGACTTTGTTGCTAAGATTTTTTGTAGGAATTTTCATTTATATTAAATTTCAATGATGTGACAGTTTTTTGTAAATGTTTTTATTTTTTATATTTGTTAATTTTGGAATATTGCAGCAAAAAAAATAAATATAGCATATTGGATTGTGTATATTTTTTCTTTCTTCCATACCTTTTTGTCATTTGAAGGTGCATAAAAAATCTTAGCAACTATGTAATTTTCAAAATCACCATTTATATTAAATCCGTTCAAATGAAGTAGGAAAATCCATTTTTTCCTAAATTTGTTTTTTCAAATCACTTGGGATTCCTTCTCCAATATCAATAGTTTTACAATAATTTAAATAAGTTGTGCCTTAGTTTATTTTTCAGCAAGATCTCTTATTGTGTGTGTGTGTGTATATATATATAGTAGTTATAGTGAGATAAATATTTTATAAATATTTGGAGAGTATGTAGTTTAATGAAAGTGCCTCTAACTTTGGGATAGAAGGATTTGTTTTTGTTTCACATTTTGCACACCAAAATGATTCTGCTCGTGGTTTGACATTCCTTTCACAAAGTACGCACAAAATGTAATACCAACCCATTGTTGTATCAACGCTACTTATTGTTGCAATAACCTAGCAATTCACATCTTGCAATGAACTTTGAAATTAATATGTATTATTTTTTTTAACGTAAATAATATGGTGTTGTACGTTTTTAGACCCCTTAAAACACAGCCAGATTAACCTAGTTAATTAGTCAAGTGATTAACTTAGTCAAATTATCAAATCTAGGTTAATACAAATATATCATATCAATGTAGATTGCAGAAAATAAAGAACACAAAAATATGATGACCTAGGAAAACCAAACCGGTAAAAAGCCTGGGGAGGATTTAACCTACCTATCCTCAAGGTAAAACTGAATCCACTATGAAAGAATTGAAGTTTACACAATAGCGACTTAGACCACTAACATCCTATTGTTACCTTAAGTAGGAAACTTACAACCACGACCACGTGACAGCTCCGAGTCCACGGACTACTTCTTTCTTGGATTCCCAGTAAGTACAAGAACTCCCGCCTGTGTATCTTTAATCTCTTTAATGTAGCAACTGAACGCACAATAAAATTTTATGTAGAAAGTTTTGAAAATGCACAAACTCCTAAAAGCATTGAATTTAGGAATAAAATGCACAATAAAATTACTTTGTTTTTCAAAACTTTGATTTTTCCAGAATTTTGATCGATTGACCCTATTTTTCGACTGATCGAAATTGCGATTAAAATTTTGGTCAGCCTCTGTCTGTTTCGATTAGTGCTTGATTGCTAATGGATCAATCGAAGAATTTTCGATCAATCAAATATATTTTTCGATCAATCGAAAATCGTGATGAGAGTTGAAAGTTCAAATAGTGTTGAAAGCACTATGAACGTTTAGACCCCCAATTACAAATTACCAATTCAAGCTTATTATCAAACAATTAATGTGCGGAACATGAACATAAGCCAAACACAGAATTGATAAAAAATCTAAGCCAATTATAATCACATCCACAACAGAAAATAAAAGGCAAAGATAAAGGGAAGAGAGATGCAAACACAAGGACAGCACGCGATGTGTTATCGAAGAGAAAATCGAAGATCTCGGCGAAAAACCTCTCCGCCGCCCTCCAAGCGGTCAATAATCCACTAGAAAATGTAGTTGGGATACATAAACAGCAATAGACCCTCCAAGCCTAATCTACTCAGGTACCTAAGCCCTCCAAGCTTCCTGCTCCAATGAGGTTGCGCCGAATCTTTTTCTTCTCTAGCTTACCGAATTCCGCTATAACCCATAGCATCAACCAATAACCATTGGTTCCTTCCAAACTGCTCCCCTTAGCACCAAAAGACCTTCTCACAGACATGGGTGTAGTGAGAAAAGGATTTGGTCAAGAACCTCTCAAGGATGTATCAATGGAGAGGAAGACAGTAGAGGAATTTGAAGAGTCTTTTGGTGAAGATTGGGGATGAGGCAATTTTGTTTTTCTCTAGGGTTTCTCTCTCAAAATTCTCTCTATAAGCTCTCAACATTTCGTGGGTATAAGGGTCTATATATAGTGGTGTGTGTTTGGAATACGAAGAGACAGTTTTTCCCAAACAGGGCAAGTTGGCGGCTTGGCTTCGCGACTGGTCTAAGTCGCGAGCTAATGGCCTGGCTAGCCTGGGACCTTTTTCCTGTAGTGCGATAGTTGGCGTGACCCTTCACCTCCCCGCATGCTTCTCACATGTGCTATAGTTGGCGGCTTGCAAGTCGTGAGTCAGCCGCGAGTCCCTACTTCTTTGCACATTATTGAGCAATTCTTCACACTCTCACACACACTACCCTTACATGAATCCCATTTAAATACAGGGTTACTAAGTGCTAAATTACAAGCAAATTAGTACAGAATAAAGCCAGCAAGATGGTTGATAAAATTCAAGTTTACAATCTCCCCCTTTGGTTATTCCGTGACAAAACCCTATAACAAACTCTAGACTTAACGCGTGAGTTGAGAACAGTTGGAAAACTCACTCACACCTAACTCTAGAATTTGTGTAGCTCTTGAACCATAAGAACAAGTATCTCCTGAAACACAACAACACAATAAGTTCATTGTATGCAGAAAACTTGTAATGCATATGGAGCAAGCACAATGCGATCAAGCAAAATGGAATATAGCAATAGACCATGGCAAGACCTAAACAGGCAATCACTACAAACAAGTGATCACAATGCTCATTCACACTTGGAATGAACATCCAAACATTCAAGCTAATAAACACAAAGCAAATCACTTGAATGATCAACACTCAACCAATGCACAGTACATGAAGTATATGCATTTAGTAATAAAATCCTATAAGGGCACAAGAGTGAGAGTACTTAAAGAAAATGCATAACATTTAGCAGCAAGTACATAGACACCTTAAAAGCTTACCAAAACAACAGATACAAACATAAACTAAGAACCTTAAAAACCTACAAAGGTACCAGGTACAAAACAATAATACAAAACTATCCAAGAGTTGTGAGTTTTAGCCAAACAATAACTAAAACCACAGTGTATCAAACCAATAATAACAGCAGTTAACCAAAACACTGTATCAAAGCTATAAACATAACATAACAGTATATGATAATGAAAGCTGCCCCTCAAACAAGCACTCCCCCTCAAGTGTAACCCAAAAATTCTCCCCCCTTTTGATCGGAATGGCCAAAGGGTCACTACTTCTAGTTGGTGTAGATGCTGTCAAACTTAGTTGAAAGTACATCAAGTTGATCCTGCATTACTGTCATCCTTTCAGTATGCTGATTTTGAACCTCTTTGAGTCCATCAAGCCTCTCCAGGATGATCTGAAATGCATCAGGAGGTACAACTGATGAAGTAAAAGCCCTGCTCCTTTTGGCTCTACTTCTGGGTGTGGAAGTTTGTCCTGCAGCCTCTGCTTCAGTTTCCATAGGATCACCTTCTCCTTGGTCACCCTCTTCTTCATTTCCTAGAAGACGAACTTGTATCCTTGTGAGGGTGAATTTGTTTATGGCTGATAGAGGAGTCATGGGACTGATATCTTGAGGGATCTCAACACCTTTTAATATGAAAAGCCTCATAATAAGACTGGGAAAGATCGGCTTGGGCCTAGAAGTGGTTTTAGTCTCATCTACTATAGTGTCAAAGATATGAGAGCTGATGTTAATGAAGGTTTTCTCTTTAAGTTCCATGAGGAAGATAGCTCTGGCATTTGTCAGTGTAGTCATCTTCCTTATCGGATACAGGTTGTACATCATTATGGTGGTTAGACACCTCATGTCAGTAGGAAAATCAGTAGTGTTGAGACATCTATTTTCTTTAACACCACCAATCCGAGCTTGGACAGTGTCTAAAGATAGCATCCTGTCTTTGTAATTAATGAAGTCAGAGTCCTCTAATTCTTCAAGACCTAGCACCTCATCAATGTCATGTGCATTGATGGTGAATTCCTTTCTTCTCACCGAACAACTTAACTCCTCCTCCCTTATCTCAGCATTTGCATAGAATTCTCTGATTAGAGGCTCACAGACAGGAGGTAGGTCACTCAACAATCTTTCCCAACCTCTACCCTCAAAACAACTTGTAATAAAGGTGTCTTTTAAATCCCTTAAATCAACAAATCTCTCCTAAATGATGGTTCCCTTCAAGAAATAGTCCTTATATCTCTCAAAGTGATGAACCGACCTAAATAGGTTAGGGTCCATTTTTAGCCTTTTATTAGATTTCTTAGCAGGTGTCTTCTTCTTTGTAGGAGATGGGGCCATCTGTAAACAAACAGAAAAGGCCACAACAAGACATAGCATAATGGATGAAATTCAAAACATTAGTAACAGTTTAAACAACCCAGAGTTCTTTAGAGCATAAACCCAACCACATATTTCAACAAGTAATAATCAGATGAACAGAAGTAGTGAAAACTAGATTACCTAAAGCAAGACATATGGCAATGAGATATGACATCATGAGAATGAGATGATCAAACCAACACAGAGCAGACAATAATCACAATGCAGAAGAAACAAACTATCTTTAAAAAATAATAACAACCAAATAGAACTGGCCAAAACCCACACACAGAGAGAAAAACCCAATAGAACCGAACCACAAACAACATGGGTAAGAGAAATACCAAGTAAACACCTCTGAAAAACTAAAACATGATAACACACATGTATAGAATACTAGAAACAAAGTAAAGCTAAGACTAGAACATCAAATCTCAACAATCATAAACCCGACCCAAGTTCGAACCCATTAACTCGCAAGAACTCAAAAACACCTCACAAAACAAGAAAAAAAATGCTCAAATAAAGTACAATGAAGTGAGATAGAGAAAACCCATACCTTTTTCTTCATGTTTGAAGTAGACATGATGCAAAAATGGAAGCTTATTCAAGAGAGACACGGAGTGTTTGAGAGAGAGAAATGAGGAAGATAATGAACAGTCACAAAAATTCGAGGGAAAAACTGAAAAAGTTTTAAAAAACTATCTTTAAAATGCAAAACATGCATTTTTCGTGACTGGATTAAGTCACCAGTCAGTTGCCAGGTAAGCCGTGAAACACATAGAAGTTAAGATTTCTGAAAAATTTTCTAAGTGTTTTTCGCGACTAGAAGGTCTACCAGCGATACAATCGCCAGGTGAGCCGCGAAAATCTCTGTGCACCCCTCGCGACTAGACCTTCCACCCGCGAACAAGTCGCCACACTGAACCACGAAAATCATAAAAACTCAAATTTTGAAAATTTTTCTAAGTATTTTTGGCGACTGAGACCTTGACTCGCTAGTGAGCCGCGAAAAATCTTGGAGTGAGCTCATGACTGTGGCATGCGACTGGACCAACCCTCGACTGAGTTGCCAAACTAGGGCAACATTGTTTTTGAAATTTTTGACATTTTTGTAAAAACAAAATACTTTCCAAAAACAAGCTAAAACACTCAAAAATCTTTTTGTGTTTGATCAATAAAGATTGAGCTTGTGAAAACACATTTAAACAAGTACAATCACACAAATGAATATGACATTTATTGATTATAGACTTGTGTGTTGTGTGTGGGTATCAAAAATGAGATAGTCCTTAGTCTAATATGAAGCTTCAATGATCAATTCAATCAAGGCATACACAACTAGCACTAGATAATGTGACCTATCTTAATTATAAAAGTATGCATATATGACCTCTTACATAAACTTGAGTACATTTCTTTGAAGCTTTTCATTTGGCTCCATTTTCAACAAATCAATTGATCTTTTTGAATCAATATATCTCATTATGAGATTGATGCCTGAAATTTTTAATATTTCAATTTGATGATTTAGCCTTTGGCTTTTTGGGCATCATACAATTTATTTTGGTTGCTTTCTCTTTTTCCTAGTCAAATACTAGTATGTGCGACAGACTTTTGTAGCTCAATATCTCTTTTCATTTGGAGATTTACATTTGGTGAGCTCTTTGAGTAAAGCAATAAAATAAAAGTGGGAAGATATATAGGCATAAGTCTATGCATGTCTCATGATCAACAAAACCATTCACTAATCATTCATGACAAGGTTGAAGATCTATTTACAATAGTCACATAGATTTCAGAATTTCTTCCACAATGATATGAGTGGATAAGAAACAAGTTCAGCTCTTAAATGCACAAATCTATTAGTACAAAGGTACAAGGCAAAACATGCTTTGAGACAAAACTCAACAAAGCCGATCAAACTTTTTAGGATTTTCTACTTTTTATATGTTTTTGGATTTTTGACACAAAATCAGTAAAAGATTTAACAAAAGTAACAAAAAAAAAAAACTATGTAAAAACATTTGAATCAAAGACAAACACACAAACAATATAACAACTTAAAAACTTGCAAGCACACAACCAAACATATTCACAAACATGGGAAGTATTAATGCATGAACAGGTTGTAATGCTTATGCATGAGTACCCTTTGTCACCCACACGTCACGTGCGTTTAGGGTGATGTCCTTGACGGATTGAGTATGAGAGTTAGGACTTTCAAACCCTCTTGTGAAGCTTTCAAAGCAATTGGTGCATGCACCGATCATCTTCATAACGTCCATCATTCTTGGATCACGGTTTTGACTTCTTGGTTGCTCTCTACCCCAAGACCTCTCGTCATTTCTCCTTCCTCGTGATCGAGGAGCGCTTGCAATCCACAAAAGTGACAGAAATGATTCGTTCTAGGACCCTGTTGTGATCTTGGAAGCGATCTTCCTCTAGCTCCAAATCTGGCTTCTGATTGATTATGAGACTTGTTAAACACTCGTTGATTAGCCACCTTCTTCTTCTTTTCAGCTTTAACTTTCTCGGGAATAGACTTATCCACAGTCGTCTCTTTGGCCTTCATAAACTTCACTTCTTTGGTGACATTGGCTGATGAGCTACTCTCTCCGGTATATCCCAACCTGGACTTGTTTGAGGTATGTTTTTGAGATGAAATAACATCATCTAGCTTCTTGGAGGAGACCCTATCTATCTTGGCATGAGCTTGCACTACTTCTTGCTCAAGAAATCTCACTTTTGTGTAAGGTTCCGATAGCTCACCATTAAGTGTTTCAATCTCACACTTTCCCTCCTTGTATCGCACCAGCAGACTTTTGTAATCTTCCTCAGCTTTCTTCATCTTCTTCACAGCCACCTCAGCCACCCTTGCATACTCACCCGATTTCTCAAGAAGTAAGGCGTAATTCTCTTGAAGTCTGGATGTATCTTCATCCTCTTCAGCCTCCGATTCTTCAACTGTTAGGGTTTGTGCCCTAATATCCAATTTATTGGCATGTCATGAATAATTAAGTTGTTTAATTATTTAAGACTACTGATGAACTAGTGGGACATTATCTTAGTCCATGAGATGCATAGTATGTGATTTATGTGAAAAGTCATAGAAAGATATAAATCACAAGTTCTTTGTAAACTCAGAATTTTAGTTCGTAGTCGGCGATGAAATTGGGCATTTCATTTGCGAAGACTATAACATATCAACTAAGATGATTTGTCTTGATCACGGAAGTGGAGACTTCTAGTTGATATGTTGATATCTTTTAAGAGTTAAAACATATTGAACTGGACCGCTGTGAGATTTATTATTCTCCTAATGACTGTCAAACGAATAATAAATCTCACGACTTCTATTTACATCAACTCTAAATCCTGAGAGAATAATGGACCTGATCATGAGATGTAGGTTGCTTTGATATATCAGGAGTGAGATCTATAAGTTATGGTCAAAACCTCAGTATGTTGGGCAGACGCATTTAGTATTGATGGAACATTTATTCTCAAGATGGAATTCATAATCTCTTAACGGAAATATAAAATATTCCCTTGAGATAAGTTTAATGGGTTTGGTTATTCAGAGTGTTGGGCTCAACCACTTTAGTAAAGAGTTATTAAAGTATATATTTATGGAATTAGATTTCATAAATATATGATGAATAACATAAAGATTAAACCGGGTACTCAAGAATTAAGATGTAGTAATGTTCAAAGTGACAGTCTATTT
Organism: Quercus suber; assembly: GCF_002906115.3. Taxonomy (NCBI): domain Eukaryota; kingdom Viridiplantae; phylum Streptophyta; class Magnoliopsida; order Fagales; family Fagaceae; genus Quercus; species Quercus suber. Next base: position 94,256 of record NW_027069557.1, on the reverse strand, counting down.
CATGACTTTGTATTACTACAAATATTTTAATGAAGGGGTTGTATGTATAATAAAGTCTTGAGATATAATTTATTAATAAGGCCTAGAGTGCAATTATACTCTTATAGTGGTATTGAATATAATTAATGGTAACTTTGGACTTCTCAAGAGTTGACAGAAAAGCCCAAGGCCCGTTGGAGCTAGAGTCTTATTTGTTCCCTTTGGTCCCATCTCAAGCCACAAACTAAAACCCAATTGGGTAGGCCCAAAAGGCTAACCCAATTAGAAATCAGTCATTATTTAATAAGTGTTATTAAATAAAGAAACTATTAGAATAGTTTTAACGTACGTAAGATGAAAAAAAAAAAACCCAATTGGGTAGGCCCAAAAGGCTAACCCAATTAGAAATCAGTCATTATTTAATAAGTGTTATTAAATAAAGAAACTATTAGAATAGTTTTAACGTACGTAAGATGAAAAAAAAAAAAAGTTTTTCTCCACAAGGAGAAGAAGAATGATTTTTCTTTGAGAGTCTATGTACAAAAGCTTGATTGAGAGACCACACATCTTGGGCACCATGTGGAATTGAGATGAAGATTAAAGGTATTCTCAAGTTCGGTTTTGAAATTCACTGCACCAAGGTATGCTTTCTATTCTCTATTCTAGAATTCATGGTTACATGTTTATCTTTCGTGATTGAAGTAGATCCGTGTTTTTGTTGCTTCCGCTGCGTGTGTTTTGTATGAGATACAAAACCAGATTTCTCCAACAAATGGTATCAGAGCGGTCTTCAATATCATGATTGTATATCATGTGATTGGATTTTAGAATGAAAGAAAAACGGTTTCTTGATGTTCAACGTTGTTTCATTAATATTGTTTATTAAAATATATGTGGATTCATGTGAGTATTGAATTCATTCGCATGATGATGTTCAACGTTGTTTCAAGTGTAGTTATTGAAAGTTATTGAGATAATCATTCATGATGATGACAATTGTATTGCATTGGTGCCGTGCCTTATTGATTGCCAGGATATGGTTATATGAATCTATTCGTAATAACCATCATGTGCGTAAAGTAGTTCTTGTCAATGGTAGTTATTGAAATGAAGGGTAGTTATTTTAATGCTCTGACCGATATATCCAAACCATCTTGAAGTTTATGTTTTGGATATAGTTATTCAAATAAATATCATTTGCATGTATCAATTCATTGCACCACTTTGATCCTTCATTGCATAGCCTGGATGTTAATGCACCGCTTGGATAAAGATATATATGGATTCATAAGCATTCTGATTATTGATATAAGGTAGTGATACAATGTTTCTAGCATGTGTTAATTGCCTTGGATGCCTTGGATTCGTTTGCTAATTTTGAATATTTGCATTCATAGCATTAGATATAATAATTTCATGTTGTTAGAAAATAAAGCGTTTAATTTTTCTGCATGGACATTGAAATTATTGTTTGATAAAAACTGATATTGATGTTATGATATTGTTTAAATTTCAATTTAAGTATGTTAAATTGATCTTTAAGGCTATAGCATCAATGAAATTCAGTTTTGATATCATTCTCTGACTATCATGTTCGTATGTTAGTTGTTTATTCAAGAAAAACCCTAGAAAACTGCCTTAGAAAATTTCTGGAAATTCGAGTTTCATGAGTTTTGATCAATCGAAAATCACTTTCGATCGATCGAGTGAAACAGTGATCAGACATTTTAATTAGATTGATTTTCGATTGATAGTCGATCGATCGAATTTGTTTTTCGATCGATCGAAAGGCAATCGAGTATCGATCGAACAAGTCAGGTGGTCAAGTTCGAATTTTTTAATTTTTTCGATCGATCGAGAGGCACATTCGATCGATCGAAAGATAGAAAATCAAAATTTTTTCTAAGTGTTTTCAAGTTTTTTAAGAGCAAGGTTATGTGTGATTAGATTACACATGGTTCTAACTAAAAGACCTAATGAGATCAAAGATGTTAGTTAAATAGAACTTTTGGTACTAAATCATTTTATGATTAAAAGTCCTTAATTTAGTTTAATTAGAGGTTTTTAATGAGATTAAAATTCTAATTAAAGTTATATACTTTCTAATGAGATTAGAATACTTTATCTAGTAAATTAAGGATAGAGTTCTATATAACTAATTTTTGATTCATTAGTGTTTAAGGAATCTTAAATAGTTTAGGACTTCCATTTTAGTTAGTGATTCTAATAAGATTAGAGTCTTTATCAAATGCAAGGTTATTAGTTGTGATGGGATCACAATTATTTAAAAGAAAAACCCAAATAATGAGTGGGAGTGCTAAAATAACCCTTTTGTTAAGTTTATTGTAATGTGAATAGATACCTTGTCTTAACTTCGAGTCTTGCATTCCATGCAGAGGGTATTTACTTCACGGATTGCAAGGTTAAACTTTTTTGTGATAGCGCGAATGTTCGTTACACTATTGTGATGTGACACAATTACATCACATTGAATTTAAACAATTAAACACATTTGATGTGTAGGGTTAAAATTGTGATTAGGTCACAATGTTTTCAAGACAATCCACTTGTTTTAAAATTTCTAGTGGTAGAGAGATACAAGGGTTGGATCTCACGGCCTCCATTGTTGGTTCATAGTGGTGTGGGTTAAACATCTCGTCTTGGCCTCGAGCCTTGCGTTCCATGCGGAGGATGTAAAAAAAAAAAAAAAAAAAAACATCATGGGCTCTGCCCAATCCAATCCTATCAGCACACAAACATATTGCACACATCTAAATGCATGAAAATACTGTTATAATGCAAATGTAATGCAATGCATGAGATTTTAAACATACGTAAATGAAAACCCATCCCAAAAATACAATAAACACTCATCAATTTTGAAAAACCCCAAAATTTTTCAAAAACCCCAAAACCTAGGTTTTAAATCATGAAATGCATGAAGAATGAAAAGATAAGAGAGCATACCAAGTGATTTGGAGCAAGGAAGAGCCGAAAATCACGTGGATTGAAGGTTTTGAGTGAGAAAAGAGTGTTTGGGAGAGAAAAGAGAGAAACTGTCAAGAGAGAGATCGAGAAAAGTGAGAACCAGATCGCGTTGAATGAATATATAGGAGTTCAGTAAAGCTCAATAAATGAAGGTATCGAGAGGTGTAGAGACAACTATCGAGGGAGGTGTCGAGAAAAAAGAACGTCTATAGCTGAAGGTGTCGAAGAGGTATCGAGGGATAAAACACCAGATTGAGGACATAAACTCGATCGATCGACAAGGTGTCAGAAGCTATCGAAGAGGCAGGAGATTTCTCGATCGATTCACCAGGTGTCGAGGAGGTGTCAGGATTACGATAAGAAAAGCTTGAGAAGCTCGACAGATAGCTAGGTATCGAGGAGGTGTCGAGCTTGCCTTTAAAAACAGTTTTTCAAGAAGAGAAAAACACAGACATGAATGCAATCAGATATGCAACTCAACCAATGATCCAATCAACATATTAAGCTCTTAAAATCATTTCTCAACAGTAATTTTAAGCACATGGATCTCCAAAAACACACACACACACACACACTAAATAAGTCTAACAAATTTTATATTTCAAAAACAAGTCAAGACAAGTTAGTGAGCATACATTAGCACATGTAAAACCTTGTGATGGCCAAATCACATTATACCTGCACATGTATCAAGAGTAGCAAAGAATATTGCATGTTGTGTATGAAAAATATCGCAAGATTGCATAAGTGTATACATGTTATGACGATTTGAGATATGAGAAAATCACTTTAACTCACACACAATCATAACTGTTTGATGGGGACTATCACCTTCGAGGTACATCCTATAACTCCCACATCTCCTAAAATACACACTTGCAATCACATTTAAAGCATTTTTGATCTTTTTGCTTTTTATTTTCTTTACATATTTTCTTTTAATTAGCATATCATGCATGGGCATATAAAAGGGAGAAAAGAAATACCTAAGATGTTAAGCATTTGACATTGCACTTTTGCTATGCCAAAGCATACGGATGTCTTTGAAACTGCACTTTTGTTATGCCGAATCATACAGGTGTCTTTGACACTGCACTTTTGCTATGCCGAAGCATACAGGTGTCATATTATGATTGGTAGGCAACAGTAGTGAGATGGTTATTTATGCCTTTCTCTTAGGATTTTCTAGTCCTACCTGTCAAAAAGAGTGATAGGAGTGTTAAGTTCAAGAAATAACTTAATCTTACTCATCAAAAACAAGAGCCACAAAGCTCACTTGCTTAGTTGTGCATAGAGATGCTCATCTAAGCTACAAAAGATATAAAGTTTAGAAAACTTTGTTTCAATGGCCATCCAAGGTACACAAGTACCAAAGTACACAAAACACACACTGCTTTTGTATTTTTCAAAATTTTTTTTTTTTGAAAAACAAAAAATAAACAAAACTAAAAATAAATAAACAAAAACATGTTAAACAAGGCAAAGCATAAAACTAGACTAACTCAAAAGAAAAAGCAAAACACACAAGTAATGCGACATACAAAAATAAGAAGATAGAAGAAAGTAATATAATCACTTAGAGTCCTTTTTCTTCCACACCTTAGAAGAACATTTCCTTTGATTAAACCCATGAACCGGCGGAAAGGGGGAAGAATTGAAACCGTTCAAGTTCGAAAGGAACATAAGGGCTTTAAGAAGATCACCAACAGGAGCAAGAGAGGATTGAAGCTGATTCTGGCTTCCAGATACGATCATGTCGTTGCTTTGTTAAGTGGCTAACCACTTATAGCAATTTGGTCGAATATGACTGGCAGCTCCACAATGATGACAGAGATGCTGATTCTTCTGCTTAGGCTTTTGAGAGTTAGCCTTCTTAGCCCTAGGGTTTTTAACATCTTTCTTATCCTGCTTAGAGGGTGCTCTTAAGATAGATTTACCTTTGTCTAAGTTCTCACTAGCTAATTCAATTTTCACATCAGTGTTCTCAATTTCAGTTTTATTAGCAGGAGGAATAAACATAGTAGCACTAGTATGACTGGCAGCTCCACAATGATGACAGAGATGCTGATTCTTCTATCTGGGCTTTTGAGAGTTAGCCTTCTTAGCCCTAGGGTTTTTAACATCTTTCTTATCCTGCTTAGCGGGTGCTCCTAAGATAGATTTACCTTTGTCTAAGTTCTCACTAGCTAATTCAATTTCACATCAGTGTTCTCAATTTCAGTTTTATTAGCAGGAGGAACAAACATAGTAGCACTAATAGAAGCAATATTAGAGGAAGAAAGACCATACCCTAAATCTGTTCGATCTAAAGCAGATTTTTGAATGCTAAGCATCTCATCAAGCTTTGCACTTGAAGTACTTTCCAATTGAGCTCTGACTTAAAACAGCTCCGCTTCAAGCTTCTTGGTCTTCTCAGCCAAAAAATTGTTTTCAAACCTCGGTGCTCCAATAGTCTGATTAGCTTCATCAAACTTTGTGGACAACTCTTCACAATCAAGTTCCACATCACTGAGTTTCTTGGTGGCCAGCCTATACAATTTCTCATACTTCTAAGAAAGCTTGTACAGTTTCTCATAGGCTGTATGGGTATCATCTTGATCATCCATCTTCTCACACTTAGAATCCACTAATTCTTCTTCTTCCATGTCTTTAACAATCCCCTCAGTAGGATTGACTGTGGCAGTGAAGGCATTCAAGATTCCGTCATCCTCATCGTCGGAATCATCCTCAGGCTTAGTGTCACTCAAGGTTGCAGTAAGTGACTTACTCTTCCCAATGCTCTTGAGAAATGTGGGGCATTCTTGCTTCATGTGATCGAATCCATGACACTCAAAACACTTTGGTCCTAAAGGAACAGTGTCCTGACCGCCATCCTTAGCATCCTTTTTTCCTTTGTCTTGGCCCTTAGACTGAGAAGAACTGGATTGTCTGCGGTCCTTATCGAAGTTCCTCCGATTGGCATTCTTTATAAACTTCTTGAACTGCCTTGTAATGTAGGACTTCATCTTGGAATCTTCATCATCGGAAGACTCATCTGTGTCACTGCTCTTCGCCTTCAAGGCCATGCTCTTGCTTTTACCTGACTTACCAATCCGTGATAGTCCTAGCTCGTAGGTCTGTAGATTACCGACCAGCTCCGTCAAAAGAATCTTGTCAATATCCTTCAATTCTTCTATCACTATAATCTCGGCATGGAATCTCTCGGGTAGAGATCTGAGCACCTTCCTTACAATCTTGGGTTCAGGAATGGTTTCTCCTAGATTGAAGGCTGAGTTCACTATGTCCTTGAGCTTGGCATAGAACTCATCGAATGACTCATTCTCCTCCATCTTTATTTCTTCAAAGCTTGTAGTGAGCCTTTGAAGCTTTGAATCCTTGACAGCCTTTGTACCCTCATAGGTTGTCTAGAGGATGATCCATGCTTCCTTAGAAGTTTCTATGGAGGATATCTTCTTAAACTCCTCATTGGTGATTGCACTGAATAAGGCATTCAATGCTCTGTTGTTGAAGTTTGCCGCCTTGATCTTGGCTTCATCCCAATCAGCTGGTGCTTCCTTTGGCTTGGTCCAACCAATCTCCACAGCTTGCCACACCTTTTCATCTAAAGACTGCAAGAAAGCTTTCATGCGTACTTTCCAATATGCATAGTTAGTGCTATCAAATAAATGAGGTATGATTAATGACTGTCCTCTATCCATGACAAACAGGGGTCAATGGATCAACATAACAAAGATTAAACCTAATCAAAGTGTGCCTGCTCTGATACCACTTGATAGGCCAAAAATGTATTGACTCCTTGTGATTAAATTAATTAATTAATTAGCCAAGTTATTAATTAATCAATTTAACATGTAAACGCGTGGTAGCACAAACAAATCACCAATAAACTAATTATGCAGCGGAAAGTAAAAAACACAGTGATTTGTTTACGAATGGAGAAAACCTGACTGCAAAAACCCTACCGGGTGATTTTCAGGTCACCACTCCCGAAACTCCACTATTATCACAACAAGCGGTTACAAGTAAAGGAATCCCAAGTACCTTACCAACCTACAGTTGAATCCTTACCCCAATACCCAATTGGATTTGTTCTGTAGTGACAATTTCCCTTTTTAATGCACGACTCCCAAGTACATGACTAACCAATTACGCGGATCCCAGTACGCGACTTCAATCACAAACTAGAGAAAGTTTGTTGGCTACAAAGCTCTTCAGTTCATCCCAACGATGACGATCAAGAAGATGCTTGGTCACAAAACCCTTTAGTGCAAATACATAGCAACTTCTTCAATAGTGATGAACTAAGTCAAAACTTTGTCTCCAGTCACAATTTGCTTGAACAGAGTTTTTTTCAATGCTTGTGCAACTTGTGAACCCTTTGACTGCCCTTAAAACAATCCTTTTATATGTCTAGGGTTAGGAGAAAAGAAGACCCAAAGACACATCCACGAATCCTAAGAAATCATATCAGAATTTTTGATTTTGTAAACCTCGACAGATAGAAGCTATCGAGCATCTGTCGAGATAGCTGTCGAACCACGGGCAGAACAGCTTCCTTAAACCTCGACACATGTTAGCTGTCGAGCTAGCTGTCAAGATTTAGTAACTTTGCACTTTCAGCTTGTTGTCTTGAACAGACTTGAAGGCTTCAACACTTGATCTTGAAACATGGTTTCTTGAAGTATTTCAACACATCTTAGATCTACCCAAATACAAGTAAAGTGCGTTTTGTCAAAAGATTAGCTAATTACATAAAAGAATGACATATGTTGTTAACAAGTGAATCACATATGTCCTAACAAAAACCTTGGCACATAGAGCCATCACTCAAGGCAATTGGTGGCTGAACATGCAGAGGGAGGCGCAAGACTATGTTAAGATGTGTGACCAATGTCAAAGGTTCGCGCCAAACATACATCAACCAGGAGGGGTCCTTAACCCCCCATCCATCCCTTCTGGCAATGGGGCTTAGACATTGTAGGCCCTTTCCCCAGAACAGCAGGAAACAAGAGATATCTGCTAGTCGACACAGACTACTTCACTAAGTGGGTGGAGGCCGAGCCCCTAGCAAATATCAGGGACATGGATGCCAAGAAATTTGTTTGGAAAAAAATTGTCACTTGGTTTGTGGTCCCTCATACCCTCATCTCGGATAACGGCCTTCAGTTTGATAGAAAATCTTTCAGGAGGTACTGCTATGAGTTGGGAATTATGAATAGATATTCTACCCCAGCTTATCCCCAAGGGAAAGGATAAGCCGAGGCTGTTAACAAAGTCATAGTGAATGGACTCAAGAAGAGGTTAGATGATGTTAAGAAAAAATGGGTGGAAGAGCTGCCGCACATCTTCTGGACATACCAAACCACACCTCACAGATCCACCGGGGAAACCCCCTTCTCCATGACTTATAGGGCTGAGGTTGTCATCCCTCTAGAGACTGGCTTCCCAACGCTAAGGACCAGCTCATTCAATCCGAGCAGTAACAATGGGCTACTAGAGAAGAGTTTAGACTTGATTGAAGAGAAAAGGGAAAACACCATGGTTCAATTGGCATACTACCAACACAAACTCAAACAGGGTTATGATGCCAATGTGAAGCTGAGACCATTCGCACCTGGTGATCTGGTGTTGAGAAAGGTTCTAGGTACTGCCAAGAACCCGGCATGGGAAAAACTAGGACCCATTGGGAAGGACCATATCGCATCACCTCGGTGGTTAGTATAGGAGCATATTTTCTTGAAAATTTAGATGAACATGTAATACCATGCTCGTGGAATGTAAACAACCTGAAAATTTATTATTATTAAATGAAAGTCTCTTCTGTCAATATGCTCATTTATTTAAGGCATTATATTTCTCATTATTTAAACTTTTATAAGTGTTTAAACTGGAACTCAATCATGCCTGAAGTCCTCAGATTAGATGATGTGGGGAGGTTAACACGATGACCTATTTTATAAGTGTTTAAACTGAAACTAATCATGCCTGAAATCCTTGGACCAGATGATGCGAAGGAGTTAACATAATGACATCTTTTATAAGTGTTTAAACTGAAACTCAATCATGCCTGAAGTCCTCAGACTAGATGATGTGGGGAGGTTCACACGATGACCTATTTTATAAGTGTTTAAACAAAACTATAGTCATGCCTGAAGTCCTCGGACCATATACTATGGCATCTCTTATGGGTGTTAAACAGATCCTAAGTAATGTCAGGTCCCTCGGACCACATACTCGAGTGAAATTAGCACTCAAATGACATCTTTTATAAGTGTTAAATTAACGTGTCAAATGAAATCCTCGGACTGAGCGTCAAGGTTAAATTAACGTTCTGTGATATTTGTTTATTTTTCATTGAGTGTCAAAACGGATTCTAGGTTATAACCAGCCTCTTGGATTTCTAACTCTGTGTAAGTTAGTCTTAATTGTTTAGCCCAATTCATGGTACAACTGTATGTTAGACCTCCTCTCTACTGGCACTTAATGAAATTATTCAAAGTGTTAGTGGTTCAAAACAACTGTTATAAATTCCAAAGCAAACTAAGTGAAAACACAAGGGATAGAAAGAAGAAAAACATCTTCATTAAATAAAAAGAAGAATACAATGTCTAATGGTAGATTGCCATTACAAAAAAAAAAAGGCATACAAACAAAGGAAAAACACCATACATCTAAACTTCAATTGGGGGAGGATTCTTCTCAGGGTCAGCAGCCTTGGAGCGGGCATCGTCAGCTTTGGACTTAGCTGCCGCGTCCTTGGCCTGAGAGACCACATCCTTGATTGAGAAGGAGTCCTCGGAGGGCTTGTCCATCACTAGAAGGCGAGCCTCCTTAGCCCCTTCAGGAATGGGAGCTTGGGTGGGAGGGAGTTGCTCAGTTGGAGGGTCCGCATCTGGGATTTCTTGGATGTCTTTGGGGAAGAAAATGTTATCGGCCTCCTCAGCTCGGAGTCTGCAGGAACTCTCGCCCGGTCCATTGCTACTCTCCAAGACTCAGAATAGTAATCCCTGCATACTACGGCCACCTCCTCTGCTAGCCAAGTCTTTGTGTCCTTCACCCCACACTTGTAGGATGCCGTCACCGCGGCCTCAGCGGCTTCCCTGGCCACTCGAGCTGTGTCCTTGAATTTTGCAGCTCAACCTTGAGATCCAGAACAACTTACTTTTCTGTGGCCAGGTTTATCTCGGTCACATGCAATTGCTGGTGCTGATCCTCTGCTTGACTTTCTGCTGTTTTCAGACTCGCCAAGGCACTGTTACGAGCTTTGACCGCTTCTTTTAGTTGCTCGGATGGATTAGCCTGCTCTTGCTTTAGAGCTCCCAGCTACTTTTCAACCTCCAACTGGGAGTGGGCCTCAGCCTTAACGTCGTCCTGAGCGTTCCTAACCCATTACTTGGCGACGAAGACTTGCTGGGTAAGCTGTATAGAAGTAGCAAAGGGGTCATGAAGAGTAAGCATACATATGAATGGACCTGCAACTTAGCATTTAACAAAGAAAAATAATAGTGGTTAGCTTAGCATTGCAATATCTCCCTTTAACGACATAAAGAAGTCAAGCTGCCTAATACGCCTAAGGCCCTCCATGTCTCTCGGAAGGAAGAGGGGCGTCCTAAGAGATGGGAGTGCCCTTCACCTCTAGTCGAGGGGCCCAAGAGCGTTGTCCTCGGCGCACTTCAGCATCCTCCCAGCTCTCCACGGATTAGGCCCTCTTGTCTCGAAGGTCCTTAGCCTTCTTTTTCTTCTTGGCACCCTTTTGCTGTGCCACTTCACCTTCCTCCAAAACCTCTGCTGGCCTTTTCTTCTTTAGATTGGGGTTAGCCTTCAGCCCGAGATCAGTTGGGAGCTGAGGAGGAGGAGGAGGGAGATTAGGAGTGACCTGGGTCTTGGGAACTTCTTTTGAAGTAGACCCCCCTTTGTTCCTATTGGCCATTAGCCCCTTTAAATCGGTCCTTTGCCTTAGGTCTATGACTTCGTTCTCCTCGAAACTGGTGTCTGGCCGAGCAACTATTAGCCTTGGCTGATAGACGGTGGAAAACCTTTCAGACTCAGTCTCAGAGTTCGACAGCTCCACAGGCCTGTCCGGCGCCCCTTCCTCTCCTTCAAAATGGAATCGGTCGATCTTAGTGTCCAAAAAGTGGTAGGATGAGGCTGACTCCTCTCTTAGAGCAACTACCGGTTGAGGAGCAGGTTGAAGTGGCAGCACAATGGGGGGAAGGTCCCTCCGAGCCAAAAATCCTGGCTTGGAAATGTCTATCCTAGCCAACTAAAAGCTTCCAGCCCTTATTGCCTGGCTTGTGTCCTGAAATATGCGGGACAAGGGCTGGTAGTCCAAGATCAGATGAGCGGCCCGAAGCTGTCCGTCGTCACTCACGAATACCTCCGACCTTAAGAGGAAGTTAAGAGCCTGAATGTTGGTTAGGCTGAGCCTCGGAGCAATGTGGTTCTTATCTGCGAAAATGTCTAAGAAGAAAATCGTGGTCAGAACAGAGAAGATTATCATCAGAAGAGGAATAAAAATAGAAGAGGTAAATCCCTTGCCTAAAGAGACTAATCCTAGGGTACCCCAATTGGCTCTCCTGCCCGAGTTAGGCAAGGAAGACCGTGGTGTCAATCCCCGAAGGCGATCAGATAATCATCCTTCAAGCCCTTGTTGGACTTAGGAAGGTAGGATATCAACCTAATGACGTTGGACCGGGACTTGAGGTAATATCCTGCGCTAGCAAGGAAATGACACTCGTACATATGAACGACGTCGTGCCATGTCAGCCCCAAGTTCATCTGGTCATTCAAAGTATCTACACACCCTAGGACTCTAAACGTGTTGGGAGCGCACTGATGGGGGCATATTCTATGATTGAGCAGATAATCTCTGGTTATCCTACCCATGGGAAGCGTCATCTCTCCCTCTATAAAAGTAATCATCGAAATGACTACTTCACCCACTTCTCTATCAGTAAGTATCCATTTTGGGGGACAATACTCTAAGCCCACTCCCTGTGGGATGTGGTACTTGGCCCTAAAACCCTCCATACCGGACGAAGAATCCACTAAATGTTTAAACCTACCCATCTACATGAATATGGATGACAAGGAAAAAGTTTTCAAAAAAAGGAAGAAGGCTGAGGAGCCCAGCCGAGGAGAAGTTGAAAGTCTAGAGAGATAGATACTTATAAGGGCGGGTGTACTGAACCCTGAACCTTTAAGAAAAATCCTCATGAAATTTTTTAAGGAAAAGATTTAAGGAGTTTTAGTGACTGAGAAAGCTTTGTGAGTTTAAGCGCTTGGGATCTCTGGACAGCTTGAAGGTGTAAAATGGAGGAAATGAGTTCTCCGAATGATTTATATAGGGGGTGGGATTAAATGGGAGTTACATCGCTCAAAACCCAAGAACGAATGTCAACCATTGGATCTGCGCTTCGCCGTTGGATGCAGGGAACATCAAGCCACCTGGAGTAATTAATGATGCCTCGCAAGGCGCAAAGCATCAGAAGCAATTATGGGGCACGTAAAACGGCACTCCCACATGTGTGAACCAGAGAAATTAATGGTCTTATCCCTTAAGGATCAAAACCCCACTTTCTCTCCTCGGATGAGAGGGAAAAACCGGAGTTTTGAGGGGCTATTGTAGGGACAAGGCCCAAAATGGTATATTGGGCCTTGGGCCCTATCCAAGGACGTTGGCACATCCGAGGAGAGACAAATAGTTGAGAGATTCCAGCTTAGCGCCCCACGAATAAGAAAAAGGGAAAAAAGGCGATCCGAGGAGGGATACCTCCTCGGCCATGACAAACATTGCTCCGATACGTGTTCCAGTGACGAAAATGACCTCAATGGAGGCACCAGTTTCAGAAGCATGTCTCTTAAATACATAAGAAGGAAGGAAATCCAAAAATATCTAAGGAAAAGGCGCCACCTCCGCATTAAATGCACTGCAACTACTTTTCTGGCCGCATTTATATGGAGAAGACTCCTGAACAGTGTTTTCTTGGCCACCACGACTCACAGAGAGCCAAAAGGAGTGTCTAATGGGATGGGTACTCGAGTAGTGGCTTGGGCGGTTGACAAATGGAAGGCCAAGATCACTAGGAAAGAGATATATAATGTGAGAGACCCTTGAAGAAAGGGGGATCGGCAATTCAAGAAAGAAATACTGTAGCAGTCTAGAATCAGAGTTGTAATCAACTCTTGAAACCAATATATTAGAATCAGTCTCCTCAAATTTGGCCGAAGACGTCTGTTCTTTAATAAACGTCTATGATCTTTTCTTTTTATCACTAAAATCTAGTAACTCGTTGTGTAATTCACTAAAGCCTAGTTCTTCAATCCGCTATTTACAAATTTATTGCTTTGGGCTATTTGGGATTGAGTCCATACTCCTTTTGGGCCAAGAGCTCAAAGTGGGTCCATACAGCCTTTACATATTTTTTTAACGTGAATCTTTACATATAATTTAATAAGTAAACTCTATACATTTCATTTTCTTAGATGCATAAAAAAAGACATTTATTCCATAATAATAGTGGCCAATTAGTTTTTTCATAATCTCATTTATAACATTGTTATCATATTTTACTGGCTGGTGATTTTCATAATAGAGGCATTAAATGAGAGTTGAATTCTTAGAACCTTTCATTAGATTTTAAAAGTCATGGTGTGAGAAGAATACAAGCATTTAAGGATTTTTTTAATATGTTATTATTTATAAATAATGTTAAATGAAATGTAAAAAAAAATGATTTTGAAAATTTTCATCTTTATTTCTTATATATTTTCTATTATTATTGAAGAACGTCTTCCTTTTAGTTTTGATAATAAATATGATTTTCTAGATTAGAGTTTGATTAGTTTCAAGTCTAAATTTTGTATGATTGTAATTAATTGTTGATTATATGATTTAATTAAGTGAATTTAACGATTTATTTATTTGCATTGTAAAGTTTTTAATAACATTCGTAAGTTCATCTTTTACTAATCTCTTTATTTAGTTACTAATTAATTTATTTAATTGACGTTTGATTTCTTTTACTAATCTCTTTCTCTCTCTCTTCGCTAACATCCTACTGTTTCCCAAATTTGATAATAATTCTAATGTACTAAATATGCATATTGTAAAGTTTATTTTTATTTTTATTTTATTCCATTTTGATGCCATGAAGTTAGTATATCCATAACTGTTAGTTTATTTTATGATATGTTTGGTTTATTATTATAATTATTATTATTATTATTATTATTTAGTGTTTTTAAAATAGCATGTGTTTTGTATTCTCTTTTTCTATTGATGCATTGTAACGTTTTATGAGAATACTTTATATTAAAAAAATTTATTCTATTTTTCTAATTGAGTGTTTTTAAATTGTTATTTGTTTTGTATTTCATTTTTAAAATTTTATTCTATTATATGTTTAATTTAAAAAAAAAAAATGAGACAAAATATAAATAATTATGATATGGAGGATGTTGCTAAATTTAAATGTTGAATAAGATAAGATGAGAAGAATAATAGTAAAAATGACATGTATAGCAATAAACACCATATTATAACATTTAAAAACCAATGAGAATAAAAAAAATAAAAAATAAAAAATAAAACGTAAAACACAAAACTAAATTGTATCTAGCTAGATTACCAGTCAATTCCAATTTTAGAAATCGGACTGACTTCTAGTAGTCTAAAATTGATTTTTGCTATGCATTTGGTGGAGCTTTCAATATTACATTAGTATGTTTTGATGGTCAACCTATTACACTAAAATAAAAAATATATATACCAAAAACTGAAAAAAAAAAAATATATATATATATATAGAGAGAGAGAGAGAGAGAGAGAGAGAGAGAGAGAAGAGAGAGAGAGAGAGAGAGAGAGAGAGAGGCTTTTGTGTGTGGAAAAATAGAAATTATGCATGGAATAAGAGAGGAATGACAATTTTATAGTATGAGAATAAGAATAAGAAGAGTAAAAAATAAATGAAGATAAAAAGGTAAAATAATAGTAATATTGAGAGTAGTGTGGGTATAAAAAGTTATAATGGAATTGAAATTTTAATAATAAATAAGAATAGTTAATAATAAGATAAATTAAATATGATATTTTGATTGTAATATAATAGAGTTTTTAATTCACTTTAAATGTTAAAAAATTGTGTAAAAAATTAGAAAAAAATTGATAATGACATGACTGCTGGCATGACTTAACGTGAGCGTAGTAATATTAAATGTTACGCTTCAGCTTTTAGTAATACTAGTGTTTAACCCGCGCAATGCGCGAGATCATTTTACATATTAATGATCTTTGCATCCAACATAAACTTAGCTCTCATACTTCCACTACATTCATTTAAACCTACATAATTTAGTATATTTAAGCATATAGTATCCAATATCCCCTAAAATTTTTAAACATTAGTCTTTTGCAAAACATTTTTTTTAAACAAAATGATAATGGTATTTATTGAGAATTTATAAAACTTGTACATCAGTAACTATTGAATTTGAAATACATTCCGGAGTATCATACATAGATTTGAGTATGCTATATTGCCTCAAAAGAAAGCAATGCACTTGAAAGCATGACCAACAGTTTAAGCATATTAAGTGCTTGAATGATGGAGCTATCTTCATACTCTACCTCCAGGTCTCATATTGACAAATGCTTGGCAAATTCCAAGGCTTTATGCATCCCAACAGCTAGCACTTCAATCAATCATTATTAGTATCCAACAAATCCGGTAGTCCCCAAATAATGTTAATATACCAAACAGAAAAGCCTTTCCAAGGTTTTTTTGTGGGATTCTATATATCGCACAAAGTTGAGACATACAAAAATGGTTCTCCAACATCACTTGGCTAATCTGGTACTCTTTTCTCTCTTCTTTAAAGCAATTTGATGGTTTTTGAATCTTTCTTTCTTGAGTTATTTGGCTTTGACAGTCATAAAACTGCAAAGATTGAAGGGAGGGATTGGCTCGCGGATTAACAGTCTAAAGAGAATAAAAAAGAGGACAATTGGAAATAGCAAAAAAAAGGAAAAAAAAGAAAAGAAAAGAAAAAAAGAAAGACATTTATAACAGGAAAAACTCAAACATTTGTGTAAAATCATGTCTTGATAGTCACAAATTTACAATTAATATTGTGGCATCCAAAACCATTATCAGCGTCCCATATGCTAACACAGAAAACAGCAAGAGCTTTTAGGTCCACATGGTTTTTTTGCATTACGTAACATGATCTTTCATTTTTCATCGTCTCATGACTAACACGACTTAAAAGAATGAAAATCTTCTTCAATTTTCATCCAATTATGACTGCTAAGCCTTAATAAATGATTTTTTTAAATTATAAAAAGGATTAATATACAAATGTTTTCTACATTAGATACCATATCCATATGCTTAGCTTAAATTTAGAAATACCCTTTCCCTGAGTAGATCTTATATATACAATTCAAGTTTAATTACTTCAAATTCGTTAGACTACAAAGAGACCAAACACAAATATAAATAAGGATCTCTTCAAAATCTACACCACAAAACACAATACCACTTCCAAAATGACAATAAAATGTGACATGTAGGTCAAGAATTTAAAAAATAATAATAATCAACATTTTAATTTCTAGTTCTTAGCATCAACACACAAATAAAACCCATGATGATAAAACTTCAATTGTTCATTACCTAACTACTAACTTGAAGTAAAAGAAGAGGACTGTTTCCATCAATTCTGTTTTTCCTAATTTACATTGGTAAAAAAATAGAGCGTTTGAGTCCTTGAATCTGTAGACAACTTCCACAATCTAATAAAATCATTTAAATATATATCCTGAGTTATTTAATATAATATATAAAGCCATGGTCAATTTGTTTAGCAAATATGACTTTCTACCATGAGTAATACAAAGTTTAGCATAGTGCATTCTCGTTATTCCTTCTAGTACTTAATAAATATGCTTTTCCGAAAATGAAGGAAAGCCAATGAAAGAAAAGATTCCCCATATTTTCTTTCATTCCATGAAAATTTGCTTCAAATGTTTCTGGAGCCTGCCTTTGGATTTGCTTGAAACAAAGGTGGGTTGGCAACACTAATTCTACTTTCACCACTTCTATCTCCTCCTTTATGGAAATTGGATATCACTGAAAACAGTGGCTTTTGTGAGAAATATACAATTTTAAGAAAACCGCAACACATTCTAGATTAATTATGAGAGTGCAACACTTTGTACAAAAGCCTCAACACAGAGTCCATTACAGAAACAAAAAGCCAATAATTAAAGATGCATAACATAACCCAAAAACAAAAAACCTAAAATAAAATTTTAAAAGAAAGCTTATTTGATCCAAAAGATATCTTAAGATTTCTATTTTGAACTCTTTAGGGTGAATCTTTTTTAGTAATTTTTGTAATCTATAAAAATATAAGATGGTGTTGTAAATAATATTCAGAAACCCAAAACAAAACCAAATCTTACCAAATGCAAAAATCTAATCTAATTCAACCAAAATACCCAAAGCTAATTTAAATTTCATACCTAATTAAAAAAAATTGAATTTCTCATATTGATAGCTACACCAACAAACTAAAGTTTAATGTAAACAGTGTGTGTGCTTTCTTTAAGCAGCATTCATGTTCCTTTAGTTATCTAATCAAAAGTTTCAAAAGTATGAACTTTTATAAAGCATCGAGTTTAAAGTGACTAACAATAAACCTAGTGGTATGGATCCTGATCTGGAAAGATTTTGTTTCAAAGGTGGCAAAAAAAAAAAAAATGGAAATCTAGAAACAGTGAAACTGAAATTCTAGGCACCAGAATCCAATTTTAAAAACCGTTTAGATCTTGAAATGAGTAATTACAGAAGCATCAGTATGTAACATTTAAATGTCCTTTTCTTTCCTATTATGTCTTTAGTACCAACCTTCATGACTGTTCCNATAGCCATTTGTCTAAACCTACAATAGAATGTTAATAATTCAATAGCCGAAATAACAAAAGGCTTAGAAAGAGTACTTGGCTATTGAGGATCACACCACACACCCACTTTAAATCACTGAAAGCAGAATCCCAGGTTAGTTGTTCTAATTTTTCCTCTTTTTCACACACAAAATCTGCACTTCAATTTTGGTCATCAGGGAAAAAAAATAGCAATGTTGTAGTGCTTAAAATTTTCATATGACATTGACAGACACTGAAAAATTAGGACGATGAGAAAGCATTGGTTTCATAAGTAACCTAGCTTCTTTTATATAAAGACATGCCTCCCACATAATGCAAAGATCAAACAACATGCAGAGAAAAAGCACCACTGACATTATATTGGTAAATAAGATTCAGTTAACCAACTCCAAATTTCAAGCACCACAAAATAGGTTCCAAAAAAATAACAAATTGCTATATAATGTCATAAATACAATTGATACAGAAGAGGATTCTTTTGCACACAGAAATAACCATTGATTAAAATGCACCAGAGAAATGAACAAACAAAACCTGAAATTACTAAAGGATCAAACCTCATCCAATCAACCAAAACTAAATCAAGAACAAAAAAAGAGTCAAGTAGGTATCTAACTGGAAAATAGTGCTCATGATAAATATTGATTTTATACCAGATAAAAATTTTATTCTTTGTAATAGGTGCAGAATTTTAAACCTGTCAAAAGATCTTACACATAACATTAATAAGTTATAGATTCTTACATGTTTTCTCAAGGTTGTTCAGCACCAACTTGACTTGTCATCTTGCTCTAGTATGCTCCTGAGTCAGATTGAATACCTCCAACTCAAGCCTTATCACACCCATCAATGACATTCTTCACATTCCCATAGGCAGCTCTCATACCTACAGAATACTCACCAAAGACTAAAAAACTCAATTAAAAATTCCAAAAGAAGAATGAAAATGTATGACACAAAATGAGGAAATTGGCAGAGATGAAAAAAAATTACAGCAAATAAACTAATTTATGAAATTTACAAATGACAAATTTCTCTAATGAGTCCAAATAGAAATTCTCCATCAAATGAATAATACCCTTCATTCTTCCTCACACCTACACTGAAATTAGAATTCAGAAGCAAATGATGACATGGCATGAATTTATTTTGTTTTAAAAAGCCTTAAAAAAAATTTTGTCTTTGATAAGTGAGTCACATTAAGAATATTGATGAAGATAAATACATTAATCAAATTAATAAAAGAATTTTATTTATTTATTTTTCCTCAAGAAACAAAGTAGAAACAGAAATTGACTAATAATATAGATGATTCTGATATAATTGAAGATCGAGAGGCAGGCTTTTTTGCTAAAAACAGGAAGGGCAAATTCCACTAAAGTTTGTAATACCATCAATAACTGGTGGTTATTGTTTTCATTACTAAATTCTTAATCAAATTGTAAAGTAATCTTCAAAATGTTATTTTAAACTTTCTACAATAGAATATTAAACATATAAACACAACACAATGCTATAAATGTCATAAGGATTTCACTTTCAGCCAAACAGAAAGAATGCCTTTGTTACCAAAAGAATTGCAGTGCTGTTATATTCTAAATATTAATTACAAAGGCAGATATCAATTATACAGAGGATTCAAGGAATAGCATTAACAACTTAAACAATTATTTATTTTAATCCACATACTCATCTATGAATTTCTCATATTGATAGCTACACCAACAAACTAAAGTTTAATGTAAACAGTGTGTGTGCTTTCTTTAAGCAGCATTCATGTTCCTTTAGTTATCTAATCAAAAGTTTCAAAAGTATGAACTTTTATAAAGCATCGAGTTTAAAGTGACTAACAATAAACCTAGTGGTATGGATCCTGATCTGGAAAGATTTTGTTTCAAAGGTGGCAAAAAAAAAAAAAAATGGAAATCTAGAAACAGTGAAACTGAAATTCTAGGCACCAGAATCCAATTTTAAAAACCGTTTAGATCTTGAAATGAGTAATTACAGAAGCATCAGTATGTAACATTTAAATGTCCTTTTCTTTCCTATTATGTCTTTAGTACCAACCTTCATGACTGTTCCTTTTTTTTTTTTTTTTTTTTTTTGGCGAACAAAAATGAAGTTAATTATTGGAGCTGAAATGTGCATAATTCTAATGGAAGCCTAACTCAAAACCAAATCTAACTATAACTAAATCTAAACCAATCCAACCAAGAAATTCAAACCTAAATCATATTCAATCCCCAAATTTGAAAACGAAAAGAAAAAAAAAAAATAAAACAATAACTTTACCAGTTACTAATATACAGCCTGTCTCTGTGTGCTTTAACTCTATCTGGTGCATGCTATTCCAGCAGGAAAAGCCTAAAATAAGATTGAAAAAGGAAAATAAATGTTAGAAATGGAAATACCCAATGATTTCAATCTTACACTTATTTAATCTCAATGATTTAGTGATTTCAGTAATCTTTAAACAAAAAACAAAACAATAAAAAAACAAAAGCAAATATCTAAAATTGAGGAAACAAACATTTTGATAGAAAACCCAAAAACCCAAAACAAAAACTAATCAAATCTAAACCCATTCAACAAAAAAAATAAAAGAACTCAATTAAAGTAACATTTCATACCCAAATCTAAAAAATGAAAAGAAAAAATACCAGAGCCGGTTTCGACAATCTGGGTGGCGGATGTATGGCCTAACGATCATAGTTATCGCAAATATCAATCCAATTTTAAAAACCGTTTAGATCTTGAAATGAGTAATCCACCATCCGACGATCTGGGTGGCGACCAAAATTGCAGTAAACATAAATCATAGTTATCGCAAGATTTAGGTTTTTACTTATAAAAATTTATAAAAAATCAAAAAACAAAGAAAGCAAAAAAAGAAAACTCACTCTGTAATAGTGCATTGCCGGTTGAGGGAAGCAAGAATTTTGGTGGTTAAAGTCCGATGGTTGTACTGGCCTGAGATGTCTCTAACTCTGTCTCTTTCTCTATTTCTTGCTTCTATTGGTCGCCACAGCCTCATTCCAGGTCTTCCTGGACCGGTTCCGACCCAAGGACCCGCAGATCTCTGTTTGCACCTTCATTGAGAAGGCGAACTCGCGCTTGTGACCCGTCCGAACCCGAGATAGCAACACGAACTCCTTCGAATCCGTACCGTTCGCCATACACACACACACACACAAAGATCGATTCAAATCTGATTTTTCAAAAAATTTTAAAAATGTGAGGAATTCAATAATATAGAGAGCAAGAAACAAATACGTGAATCTTGAATTGGAAAAAGATTGAATTAAAGAACAAACCTGTAGCCTGGGTTGAAGGGATTGAATATTCTTAGAGAAAAAGATTAGGGTTCGTGAGAAGAGAGAAGAGAGAAAGAAAGTTTGGGGATATTGGAAGAGACTGTACGGCTCTTCTTCATCTTGATTGGTGTCTGATGTTTTGGGTTTCAGTTTTTGATCTCTCTCTCCTTCTCCGTTCTTAGTATCGCAAGTTTTTTTTGGGAGTATTGTAAGCCCTTTTAATGGTATTTTAACCGGTTTGTTTTCCTTTTATACCCCGAGCCTTTTAAACGGTGTTATAGCGTAACCATACAATGTAATGTATCACTTTTTTAAGTGAAACGTGTCTGAGTTATCCTATTTGTCAGCACGCCCTTAATTGTAGGAACCAACTTTCTTTCAACTTCTACTATTATATATATATATATATAATAATGATGATGATGATGATGATGCCGAAATCGTCAGTCAAAATGATCATCCAGAGGGAAAGTCATCTATAGCTGCCAAAGATCCTGAAAGAGTATGTGAAGAATGGAAGAAGTGTGGGTCATCGGTGTGGTGTCTGCTACCAAGCCTCCGATGGTAAAGTCAGATAGCTAGAAGAGAAAGGAAGATTCAAAGCTAAAATATGAGTGTGTATTAGCTAGAGTTTCAGTACCTCCTCAGGTCTTGGGGTGCTGGTATATATATGCGCTTGCTTCTTCCTTTTACCCGTTGGAGGTGTTTTAATGGTGGTTTCAATGTGGTATCTATAATGCCCCTGTGAGGTGTTAATGACAAGATCTTTGTCTCTCCAACGGTACAGAGACTCATTACTGTCACGTAATGCTTTTCCATTGATTGTGAGCGAATGGCCTCATCTTCGTCTGATGGGTACTATAAGGGACGAAGATTGATGTTACTTTCGTCCACTGTCTTCTCCTATGGATGAGGATATTACCGGGCCTATCAATATATATATATATATATATAGATATAGATATAAATGGCGAAGTGAACTAGTAATTGGAAATGATGAATGAAAATCCATGTAGAGAAGGTTTATATATCATAGTAATAGAAACTATAACAGTGGGGTGTGTCAGCTGCATTTAATAGATCATGTAATATCCATGTTTTGTATGGATATTTAGATTAATGTCTTCTTATCATGTATGACAACAATGCAAAATCCAAAAGCCAAAGGATCGATGTTGTAACTTGTAATCGTATTTGATAGAAGTTAAAAAAGTGCTTGTAAACAAGCGCCTATTAAATTAATGAAGCAACATTCTGAAAGCTTCATCATGAGTCATGAGGCGTTCATCTTTCATGATATTGCAATTTCTTAACAACAAGCCTAGCAAATGCACATACAAATAGAAAGCTAATCAATTTGGAATTCTGATAGAGTAGGTGCTTCCACTTTCCAGCTACATTTTAACAAGAAAATAAAAAAATTTCGCATCCAAGAAATAAATCAAGATTACTACAAGTATCTTGTAAAGACAGGAGAACTATCTTTCAGAGGCTATAGATCGGTAGAATGTGAAGTTGCTAATATTCAAGCGATTAGTTACAGATTTGTTAAACTATGATAGAATTTGGGGCAAAAAATTATATTTGTACAAAAGAGAAATCATGCTAGCATATTGCATAATGCAGTTACTATGATTCAAGGGGCTCACAAACCAGAAAATATAGAGAAGAGATCAAAGAGTTTAAAGATGGTTCAACTGGTTCTTATATCAACTGGCCTCACCCAAGGCCTTGATGACCAAAAGATTAATTTGGTTATCAATTATTATTGCCTTCTGGAAACTGGAAAATGGAAGTCCATCAAAGCTTGACGATAGTGTACTTGCATAAGATGGTGTGGCAGTGCGTTTTATCCATAAAAGGAGCTGTGTTTCATTTGCAGTGTGGTCATATAGAGATGAAACATTCATGGAAAAATTGATAAGCATTTTGACACCCAAGTTCTCGAAGTGGGAATCTTGGGATAGCGACCAAGATTTTGAAGGCACTCTTAAAGTTTAGTGTAAAATCCAAGGCGGTATACATGCCAGGCTTCCATAGCTAAATAGTATTCAATAGAAGCATGACACAACAGTTTTAACAAAAACTGTAATAATACTAAATAAAGTGAAAACAGAAGCTACCTAATGCAAGCAGGGACAATGGTGAAGAAAGAATGCTGATTATTTGCTTTAGTTCTTCAAGTACACCTCTAGCTAACTGTTGAAGCAAAAGAAAAACAACATTAGAAAAATTTGTACTCTCCATTAATATTTGTACAAACAATCAATTATCAATATGAACACAAGAACAGGTAAGGTAAAGTGCAATGACTCTTCCCCCCCACCCCCCTTATCTCTCTCTCTCTCTAAAGTCTTGTGGATCCACCATTGGACAACTCCCAACAGTCTCAGGAAGCACCACCAAGTCTTATAAGGGAAAAAATGAATAGTCATATATCACAAACACCCCAAGAAATGAATCCAGAAAGATTTGTAGGAAATGCACATATCAGAGGAACATTATTCCACTTATGTTTCTGACATCATGTAGAGACATGCCTTGGATCTTCAGGTGGCTTGAATTACCAGTGGTCTCCACATGAACAAATCCCATCCTTAAAAGAATGGAACCAATTTGAATCCCTTTCTATTATGTTTCTTTGAACAGTGTATGAAATAAATTTAATGTCACTGTGGCAATGAACGCAAGTTCTTAAATTGTTAAAATTAAAGCTTGATTGTTGTTCCTGGTGGAATTGAAATGATTCCAAATGCAACTGCAAGCTTCTCACTGTGGTAGGAGAGAGAGCCTGTACATACGAGCAGTAGCGTAATTTTCGACCACAGGAATACATACACCTCTCTCTAAATCTCAATCCAACTTAAACCTGGTTTCTTTGCCACCCCTATGTCATCAATAGCCTTTCTAACCTTTGCCACTTGACCCCACATACAAGCAGTAGACAGGACATATAAGAAGCTGAATTTTCAGGTTCTATCTCAAATAATGCTTCTGCTGCATGCTTTACCAATTCAAAGTTTCCAAGAATTCTACAACCACCAGGTAGGGAAGCCCATAAGATCTTATCATGTTTCATGGGCATTTGGTTGATAATATTCTCAGCAGTACAAGCATAATGATCTGTTATGTGTGTTAATCCACCCTTTTCCTTTCATAAGTGGAAATATCCAAGTACTTTATCAAACTAATCAATCATGAATACAAGCAGAAGCAAGAACTTAAGAGCCTCATTCGGTTGACCATTTTGAGCACTTCCAACAATCAGGGAAATCCATGAAACTAAATCTGGTCAAGGTATCCCTTTAAATACCCTTTTTGCATTCTGAATAGTCGTACACTTTGAATACATATGAACAAGAGCATTTAAAAACCCTATCCGTGTCATGTGGCCATGAACTTGCTCGCCCAGGTCCTCTGCAACATGATCAGTACAAGCATTTGAAACCCAGCAAACATGAAATCATTAGGCCTAATTACCAGTCTCATCAACACCGAGAACAAAGAAAATCCCTCTTCCATAGTCCCATCCTTCAAGTATCTATCTATCACTGCTGTCCAAGATACATCATCCCTTATCCACCATCTTGTCAAAATTTTTCCTAGTATCCTCTACACTCCTGCATTTCCCATACATGTCTGATAAACACTCCAAAACTGCCACATCCAAATCCAATGTCTTAATCTCATTCTGTAGAATTCCAAAGCCTCCTTAGGCCAGTCATGGTGAACGCACCATGATATCATTGCCATCCACGAAAAATTATCTCCTTGCAGCATTTTATCAACCAACTTACTACCCTCTTTAAGCTTCCCAACATTTGCAAAGCCAAATATCATTGTGTTCCATGAACAAATCCTTGTCCACCCATTTCATCAAACATGTTCTAGGCATCCACAACACCCTCACAATTGACATAGATATTAAGGAAACGATTATAAATGAAAACCCGGGCACAAACCCGGACGCTTTTGGCGTGAGCATGAACTTTCTCACCCTCTTAAAGTGCTGCTTGCCGGGGACGTAAAGTTGTATTGAAGCAGAGGAGAGGGTCGGTGAATTTGTTTAAGCGAGCGAATTCGCGGTCGAAAATTGAAACTGGGTTTTGAGAAAAGAGTGGCCCAACCAAACACTTAACCCACTTTCTCGTGCACGGTCTTTATTTGGGCCTAGCCCATTTTTGTGTCAACTCGTTAATCCTATTCCATGACAAAGAAATAAAGAAAATACAGTGTGTAATGCAAAGGAGTTTCCAGTTTCCACGGTCAACGGTGTCAATTAACGCGCTGAGACTCGGAAACTTCCTACATGGTTCGCCGGAGATTTTGATTGCTTTATTTATATATATATATATTTTTTGTCTTTTACTGCCACTTAATTCTCTTTCTTTTCCGCGAAAGAAGCAGAAAGAAAATATGAGAAGAAATTGAGGGGTTAATTTTTTATTTTCGGTTCCGTTTCCTTATGAGCACAAAGAAACTGAGAAGAAATTGAAGGGTTTACTTTTACTTTGTAATTCCTGTTCCGTTTCCTTGTGAGCACAAAGAAACTGAAAAGAAATTGAAGGGCTTACTTTTACGTACTTTGTATTTTCTATTTCGTTTCCTCATCAGAGTTACAATGTTTTATAGTTTTTGTAGTATATAAGTGTTTATTTTGGCTTGGTAATTTTCAGGCTGCACTGCAAGTTTAGTTTACTTGTGCCGTGTTGCGCTATTTCATTTGTTTGAATAAAATTCTAATTCTTACTGAAAAAATAAAAATAAAAAAAAGAAAAAGAAAGCGAAGTTATGCCTTTGGACGTTGCAGGGGCTGCTCTTGGGGCAGCATTTGGAGAAGGCTTTGCAGTGTTACATGACACAGTTAAGGATGTGGCAAGCAAAGCCCGTATGTTCAAACCCATTCTTAAACGCCTCGAATCCACGTTAAATAGTTTGGTGCCTACGGTCAATGAAATAAGACGATTAAGCGAACAACTTGAACTCCCAGAAAGGGAAACAAAGAGATTGATGGAAAAAATGGAAGAGGGAGAGAAGCTGGTTAGCAAGTTCTTGAAAATCCGGTGGTGGAACTACGTTTTCAAAGTCCAATACTCTTCCAAACTTGAAGAGTTGGACAAAGAAATCTTCAGGTTCTGTCAGCTTGATTTGCAAGCACTGTGCACAAGGAATTTGAGAAGAAATTGAGGGGTTAATTTTTTATTTTCGGTTCCGTTTCCTTATGAGCACAAAGAAACTGAGAAGAAATTGAAGGGTTTACTTTTACTTTGTAATTCCTGTTCCGTTTCCTTGTGAGCACAAAGAAACTGAAAAGAAATTGAAGGGCTTACTTTTACGTACTTTGTATTTTCTATTTCGTTTCCTCATCAGAGTTACAATGTTTTATAGTTTTTGTAGTATATAAGTGTTTATTTTGGCTTGGTAATTTTCAGGCTGCACTGCAAGTTTAGTTTACTTGTGCCGTGTTGCGCTATTTCATTTGTTTGAATAAAATTCTAATTCTTACTGAAAAAATAAAAATAAAAAAAAGAAAAAGAAAGCGAAGTTATGCCTTTGGACGTTGCAGGGGCTGCTCTTGGGGCAGCATTTGGAGAAGGCTTTGCAGTGTTACATGACACAGTTAAGGATGTGGCAAGCAAAGCCCGTATGTTCAAACCCATTCTTAAACGCCTCGAATCCACGTTAAATAGTTTGGTGCCTACGGTCAATGAAATAAGACGATTAAGCGAACAACTTGAACTCCCAGAAAGGGAAACAAAGAGATTGATGGAAAAAATGGAAGAGGGAGAGAAGCTGGTTAGCAAGTTCTTGAAAATCCGGTGGTGGAACTACGTTTTCAAAGTCCAATACTCTTCCAAACTTGAAGAGTTGGACAAAGAAATCTTCAGGTTCTGTCAGCTTGATTTGCAAGCACTGTGCACAAGGAATGGGTTGAGGACTTTAGAAACGGTGATCAGTATAAACAAGAAAGTGGATTCGTTCAGGGGCGTGGAGACACCAAGAGGGTTGGGCGGAGTTTCTGGACCCCAAGATTTAACAGTTGGGTTGGATATGCCAATAAAAGAGTTGAAGACGCTGCTGTTGAAGGAGGAGGTGAAGCTGCTCCTATTGACTGCTCCTGGAGGATGTGGGAAAACCACATTGGTGAAAATGCTCTGTCAGGATAAAGAAATTAAGGGTACTTTCATTTCTTTTTTTTGGTCTAAGAACAAAGTTTCTCTTCAAACTAGTTCGGAAAGAAACTCTTCAAACTTCTTATATTTTTCTTTTTTAAGTGTGGATTTTGAAAATCTAACCGTTGAATTTCATATTCCTTATATTCTTAACGTGTATATCAAATTTCATTCAAATTGAATATTATTTACTATTTGATCAATTAATTTATTTTTTATATACAACTTTAGATTACAAAAATTTGAAATTATAACATTTATTTGATAACATAGCAATTGATTTTTGATTTTCTTGAAATTTTATAAGAATTAAGGATGTAATAAGAACATACAATCTAACGGTTAGATTTTCAAAATTCACAATCAATATAAATATATATAATGAGTTTGTAGAGTTTCTCTCCAAACTGTTTATTTAAAGGTCTTTGAAATTTACTTATTTTGCCGAAATTGAAAACTTTTTATTGAAAATACTGTAGATAAAGATAAAAGTTAGTTGAAATAGTATATTGAGACCTATGAATAGTACTAAAAAGTGCAAGTAGAACACATGAATAGTAGAAAAAATAAGCTGAATAGTAAAATAAGTTGGCAAAAATAATCTTTGTCAAACGGATACTAAGGGTCTGTTTGGATACTGCTTATTGCTGAAAACTAAAAACTGAAAATACTGTAGCAAAATAATTTTTAAATGTGTAAATAGTGCCGTTGGACCCATTTTTAATGAAAGTTTTGTTGAAAAAAAAGTTTTGTGGGTCCCGTGAATAGTGCACGGACCCATTGCCAAACGCTGGACGCAGCTGAAAAAAAATTTCAGCTGTATCCAAACGTTCACTAAGTGTTATAAAAAGTGTTGTTAATTTGCATATTGTTGAAGTTATTTATAGTGCTAGCATATGTATTTTTGTTAGGGTTGTATGAAAGTTAAGCTTTGTTGAGTATTGATTGTTCAAATTTAGCTCGACAACAATTATAAAATGTTTAACCTTGGCTTATTTATAAACAAACATAAACCAATTTTTATTGAGCCAAGCCCAAACTATTTATGCTTAGCTTGGTTCAATTACAACCCTAATTTATGTGTAATATAATGTTGTGTTTGTGAGCCTTGAAATGTGCCTCTGCCGCAATTTTCTAATTACGTTGTGTTTGGACAGGCATATTTGAGGACAATATTCTCTTTGTGAACGTTTCAAAAACTCCCAATGTGAAGGTCATTGTGCAGAACCTATTTAATTATAAGGATATGCAGCCTAAGTTTCAGATTCAAAGTGAAGAAGAAGCAATCGACCAGCTGTCACAGCTGTTGAATCATATTAAACCTAATCCTATATTGTTGATCCTAGATGATGTCTGGCTCGGATCAGAATCCCTTCCTGAAAAGTTTAAGTTTGATATTCCAGATTACAAGATTTTGGTTACATCAAGAACCGCATTTCCAAGATTTGAATTTACATATCACTTAGAACCGCTAAATGATGAAGATGCAATGACTCTTTTTCGTCAATCCGCATCCCTGAAAGAGGGGAGCACTTATATTCCACCAGAAGAAGATATCAAAAAGGTACTTTGTCTTTTTGATATATATATATGTGTGTGTGTGTGCGCGCGCGCTTAATTTTATTTGCCTTATTTCCTTTTGCGTAAGGTATGTAGAGCTAACTGAAGATATATACATTCTCTCCCTTCTTCTTCTTCTTTTAAGTACATAATACCTCATGTACCAATCAAAATTATGTTGCCATCCATACACGACTACACGTACATTTAAGCTTTCCTTTATTGCTTGTTTGTTTTCCAATAACCCAACTGTCTCCAGAACTAGACTAACAAGAAGGGGAAAATAATTTATCACCAAACAATGTTTTCAAATTTCCAAACAATTAGCTCTTGGAATGAAATGAAAATGAATGAAAAGAATAATTTTAGAATATTCTTCTCTTCCCTTATTTGGAAGTGTCCTTTGTGAGAGTTTAAGACTACATTTGGGAGTTCATGAGGGAATGGAATAAAATGGAATGAAATGAAATGATAATAAAGGAAGAGAAAGAAATGGAATGGAATTAAGTAACTTTGTTTGAATGTTTTAAAATAAAGGAATGCAAATGAATAGAATGTAAGTAATTTTGTTTGGGAGTAACATAGAGGGAAATGAATATAATGATTTTATAACAATGTTACTATTAGACACCTATTTTAAAATAAAATGTTGAATATATAAGGGTATTTTGAGAGTTTTAGTAAAAAATTCATCAAATCTAATTTCATTCTCCCCCATTCCTCCCAATTTCGGGAGAATGAAAATTTAAGGTTTTAAGGGAATTATGAAGAATGAGTGCTTCCTCCTACTTGTTCCATTTCCTCCTACTTAAACCCTCAAACAATAAATTGAACTTTTCATTCCCTCCATTAAAACTCCCAAACAAGAGAATAGAAGGATATTTTAAAATTATTTTCTTTATTCATTTCCATTACATTCCATTCCCTCCTCCCAAATAAGGGCTAAGTGGGAGGGAATAGAATGGGTAAGAAGGAACACTTCTTCATCTCTATTCCCTTAAAATCTCAAATTTTCATTCTCTCAGAAATTGGGAGGAATGGAAGGGAATGAAATTAGATTTATTAATTTTTTTAATAAAACTCCCAAAATACCCCTATATAGTCAACCATTTATTTTAAAATAGCAGTTTAATAGTAATATTGTCATAAAATAATTTCATTTCATTCCCTTTATGTTACTCGCAAATAAGATTACTCACATTCCATTCATTTTCATTTATTTCCATTCCTTTATTTTAAAACATCCAATCAAAGTTACTTAATTCCATTCCATTACTTTCTTTACCATTCATTTCTCTTGCTTAAATATATTCCATTCCATTTCATTCCCTTATGATCATTCTATTTTTTGCAAAAACTTATAACCCTGTAACCTCCAAACAATAATTGAGTTTATTTAGTTCCTTTAATTGCAGATAGTAAGAGGTTGTGCAGGGTTCCCACTGGTCCTTAAAGTGATTGGTGGCTCACTGTGTAGGCAGAAGGCAGAAGTATGGCACAGTAGACTAATGAATTGGTCTGATGGTCAATTTTTTTTCAATTCTGATACTGAGCTGCTTAATAATCTTCAAAAGAGTTTAGAATTTCCAGATCACAAGGTTAACATAAAAAACTGTTTCATGGACCTTGGTCCATTTCTTGAAGACCAAAGGATCCCCGCTGCTGCCCTCATCGATATGTGGGTAGAATTATATGAACTAGATGAAGATGGCATCCATGCCATTGCCATTATGGAAGAACTCACCAATCGGAATTTGGCTAGACTTGTGATGGCAAGGTATGCTTGCTTACTATTTTGATAATATGATTATCTTGTAATGTGATCTCTTCATATGATTACTGCTAGTTGCTAGTAGTAATATGTTATAACTTTATACCCAGCCATAGGTTGATAGATCCAAATATTTTATCATGTCATGTGGTTTAATTAATTAATGATGGAAATTGATAATACGTTATTATGGTTTATTTTACTTCTGGCCAATTTAGGAACTTTTTTTTTTTACCATTGAAGATGTGATTGCTACAAAGAGCTAGAAAGAAGGAAAGTGATGCCAAACTAGAGATTCCAACTACTTGAAAAGAGGGGGTTTCAACTTTTATTAGTCTATACCCTTTTGCTACTTGTCAAGCAGACACTTGAATTCATTTGTCGTAGATAGAAACTGATAGTGTTGATTTTTCTTGGTTGTGTCATTATTTTCTTAGTTTTGTTGGATAATAATGAAATATATATTTTTTATGTGTGAAGATTGAAGAATTTTAATGTGTTCAAAGCTTTTAATTTTGCCCATTAATCAGGAAAGATGCAAGTGAGGTCCAAAGCTATTATAATGAAGACTTTGTCACACAACATGATATTCTTAGAGAGCTTGCTATGCATCAGAGCAGCCAGGAGTCTATAGGACAAAGGTCAAGACTGATTATTAACATAAGTGGAAACAATCTACCAAAGTGGTGGACGGAACAAAAACATCAACTCATTAGTGCTCGCCTATTATCTATCTCAACAGGTTGGCACATTTTCTCTCTATCAACGATACGTACATACACAATATGTAATTTTCATATATTGATGGCTTGTCACACTGTATAACATTCTTTTTGCAGATGAATTATTCTCGTCGAGTTGGTGCAACATTCAAGGATCCGAAGTTGAGGTCTAGTTCTGAATTTTCATACAAAGAATTACACCTTACCTGAGTTTGTGAGAAAATGGATAAACTCAAGGTTTTGATAGTCAATATTATGGTTTCTTTCATTCCAAATAAGCAATTTTCAATTGCTCGAGTCTCTACCCAATTTAAAGAGAATCAGATTAGAGAAGGTTTCAATTTCTTCATTTTGCAATACCCTTGTACCATTGACGAGTTTGAAGAAAATATCCTTATTTATGTGTAATATTGGTAAGGCTTTTGAGAATTGTACAATTCAAGTTTCAGATGCATTGCCAAATTTGACGGAGATAAACATTGATTATTGCAATGATTTAAGGGATTGCCTATTGGGCTATGTGATATTGTCCACCTCAAAAACTCAACATTACAATTGTCATAAGTTGTGTGCATTGCCAGAAGAAATTGGAAAGTTGGTGATTTAGAAGTGGTAAGGCTTAGGTCATGTACTGATTTGTCAGAGCTCCAGATTCAATCAAAACCCTCCATAAGTTAAGCATTCTAGACATATCTGACTGCCTAAGCATTATGAAGTTGCCAAACACATTGGTGAGATGTGTAATTTAAAAGAACTCAACATGAAAGGGTGCTTGAGATTGCGTACTCAGTTCCAGAATCAATAATGGATCTTAAGCAACTAAAGCTTGTGGTATGTGATGAAGAGAGGCCAAGTTAGGGATCCTATCAAGGAATTCCTCTCCAATCTTGAAGTAGTGGTGGCTGAAAAAGATATCAACTTGAATTGGCTTCCAAATAATGAATTCATGAATTGTTTCCTTTTGGAAAATATAGTAGGTTTGAGTACGTTATGTCAAATGGAAATATGGAAATCACTGTCATGCCATTGCCAATAGCTACTAGTCAAGATAGTTCTCAGCAGAAGGAATGATTATTTTTCAACATAGAACTAAGTGTGCATAGTTTGTCATGGTGTTGGAGGATGTATACAAGTCAACTGATAATTACTCTCAATGGCATTGAAAGGATACGGAGTATATTGCCATTGGCCTTTGTTTTTCAATATAATCTCTCAGAAGCTATTGATCCTGCTTAACTTCTTCCTCCCAAGTGTAAAAAAATTCTAGTTATAGGGACAACAAGTGAAGTGGACTTCTACTATTCAATTGGTTTTTGTGATGTTTCTCTGTCACTCACCATGATGCAAGGAAGGTGCTTGAAAAGCTGTATGTTTTTGCTAATGAAGGCATAATGATGTAAGCTTATACTTGATCATTGTTTTGGCATAATCCTTTCATTTCAATTTTTTATTGTAATAATATGTCTCTCATGAACTTTGCCTTTACTATATATATGTGTGTGTGTGTGTGTGTTATTGTCTTTGGTTTTTCTTTTTTTCCCTATAAAGAGTGTAAAAGTGGCAAGTCCCCCCCCCCAAATAAAAAAGAAAACAAAGTTGGAATTTGCATTATAATATCATGTACACAAANNNNTAAAAGGGGCACAGCCCCCCCCCCCCCCCCAAATCAAAAAAAGAAAAGCAAAGTTGGGAATTTGCATTATAAATATCATGTACCACAAACAAGGATAAGTTAATGGCATAAAAGAATAGAAGCAGATTAATCGAGAAGATCCTTGAGAGTTGAGACATTATGTGGTAAACTTCACAAGCATCATATCTCTTACTATGGAGCTAGAGTTTCAATTATGTTTGAATTTCCGAGCACCAATTAAATCTCATTCCCTTGGTGCAATAGCCACTCCACAAGTATAAGTGCTTGTGGGGTGTGAGGAGTTAGGGTCAGGGTTCAAGTCTTCAGAAAAGAGCTACATACATATACATTTTGTAAGGTTGAAATTTATCAATCATCTTGTTAGCTTTATTCTGTGCCAATTTGCTTGTAATTTAGCACTTAGTAACCCTGTATTTAAGTGGGATTCATGTAAGGGTAGTGTGTGAAGAGAGTGTGAAGAATTGCTTAACATTGTGCAAAGAAGCAAGGAGTCTCAGCTAGGACTCGCAACTGACTTGCAACTTACAAGTCGCCAAATGTTGTGCACGTGAGAAGCATGCTAGAAGGTGAAGGGTCCCAGGCTGGCCAGGCCGTTATCTCACGACTTAAACTCGCGACTTGGACAAGCCGCGAGACCAAGCCGCCAACCAGCCCTGTTTGGGAAAAACTGTCTCTTCGTATTCCAAACACACACCGCTATATATAGCCCTTATACCCACGAAATGGAGAGAGCTTCCAGAGAGAATTTTATAAGAAAAACCCTAAAAGTAAAACAAGATTGCCTCATCCCCAATCTTCACTAAGAGACTCTTCAAATTCCTCTACTTTCTTCCTCTCCATTGATACATCCTTCAGAGGTCATTGACCAAATTCTTTTCTCACCACACTCATATCTGTGAGAATGTTCATTTGGTGCTAAGGGAAGCAGTTTGGAAGGAACCAATATTCATTGGTTGATGCTATAGTTTAGTAGCGGAATCTGGTAAGCTAGAAAAGAAAAAGGTTCGGCGCAATCTCGTTGAAGCAAGAAGCTTGGAGGGTCTATTGTTGTTCATGTATCCCAACTACATTTTCTAGTGGATTATTGACCGCTTGGAGGGCGGCGGAGAGGTTTCACGCCGAGGGCTTCAGTTTCTTCTATAACACATCGCGTGTTGTCCTTGTGTTTGCATCTCTCTTCCCTTTATCTTTACCATTTAATTACTGTTGTGATTGTGATTATTTATGGTTTAGATTGTTTATCAATTCTATTATAAGCTTGTTATCATTTTCCGCACATACATTATTTGATATAAAGCTTGAATTGGTATTTTTGTAATTGAGGGTCTAAACGGTCATAATGTTTTCAACGCTATTTGAACTATCACATTTTTTAAAAAAAGGTCATCAAAGTATATGAAAAGAAAACACTTTATGAGGAAATGTATTTGACAAGGAATATTGCTATATACAT
This sequence comes from Quercus suber, assembly GCF_002906115.3. Classification (NCBI taxonomy): domain Eukaryota; kingdom Viridiplantae; phylum Streptophyta; class Magnoliopsida; order Fagales; family Fagaceae; genus Quercus; species Quercus suber. The sequence goes on along the minus strand of NW_027069557.1, from coordinate 59,692 downwards.
TAATTATAAGAGTTTGTGGCTTAAGTTTCAATTTCAAAGTGATGAAGATGCAATTGACGATCTGTCGCAACTGCTAAATCATATTGGACCTGATCCTATATTATTGATCCTGGATGATGTCTGGCTTGGATCAGAATCCCTTCCTAAGAAGTTTAAGTTTGATATCCTAGATTACAAGATTTTGGTTACATTAAGAACTGCATTTCCAAGATTTGAATTTACATATCACTTAAAACCGCTAAATGATGGAGATGCAATGACTCTTTTTTGTCACTCAACATCCCTAAAAGAGGGGAGCTCTTATATTCCACTAGAAGAAGATATCAAACAGGTACTTTGTCTTACATAATACCTAATGTACTAGCCAAAATTATGTTGCCATACCTACACGGCTATTATAAAGAGTGTAAAAGGGGCAAGTCCCCCCCCCCCCCCAAAAAATCAAAAGAAGAAAAGCAAAGTTGGGAATTTGCATTATAAATATCATGTACCACAAACAAGGATAAGTTAATGGCATAAAAGAATAGAAGCAGATTAATCGAGAATATCCTTGAGAGTTGAGACATTATGTGGTAAACTTCACAAGCATCATATCTCTTACTATGGAGCTAGAGTTTCAATTATGTTTGAATTTCCGAGCACCAATTAAATCTCATTCCCTTGGTGCAAGAGTCACTCCACAAGTATAAGTGCTTGTGGGGTGTGAGAGGTTAGGGTCAAGGTTCAAGTCTTCAGAAAGGAGCTACATACATATACATTTTGTAAGGTTGAAATTTATCAACCATCTTGTTAGCTTTATTCCGTGCCAATTTGCTTGTAATTTAGCACTTAGTAACCCTGTATTTAGGTGGGATTCATGTAAGGGAGGTGTGAAGAGAGTGTGAAGAATTGTTCAACATTGTGCAAAGAAGCAAGGAGTCGCAGCTAGGACTCGCGACTGACTTGCGACTTATAAGTCGCCAAATGTTGTGCACGTGAGAAGCATGCTGGAAGGTGAAGGGTCCCAGGCTGGCCAGGCTGTTATCTCGCGACTTAAACTCACGACTTGGACAAGCCGCGAGACCAACCCGCCAACCAGCCCTGTTTGGGAAAAACTGTCTCTTCGTATTCCAAACACACACCGCTATATATAGCCCTTATACCCATGAAATGGAGAGAGCTTCCAGAGAGAATTTTATAAGAGAAACCCTAAAAGTAAAACAAGATTGCCTCATCCCCAATCTTCACTAAGAGACTCTTCAAATTCCTCTACTCTCTTCCTCTCCATTGATACATCCTTGAGAGGTCATTGACCAAATCCTTTTCTCACCACACCCATGTCTGTGAGAAGGTTCATTTGGTGCTAAGGGAAACAGTTTGGAAGGAACCAATATTCATTGGTTGATGCTATGGTTTAGTAGCGGAATCCGGTAAGCTAGAAAAGAAAAAGGTTCAGCGCAACCTCGTTGGAGCAAGAAGCTTGGAGGGTCTATTGTTGTTCATGTATCTCAACTACATTTTCTAGTGGATTATTGACCGCTTGGAGGGCAGCGGAGAGGTTTCACGCCGAGGGCTTCGGTTTCTTCTATAACACATCGCGTGTTGTCCTTATGTTTGCATCTCTCTTTCCTTTATCTTTACCATTTAATTACTGCTGTGATTGTGATTATTTATGGTTTAGATTGTTTATCAATTCTATTATAAGCTTGTTATCATTTTTTGCACATACATTATTTGATATAAAGCTTGAATTGGTATTTTTGTAATTGAGGGTCTAAACGGTCATAGTGTTTTCAACGCTATTTGAACTATCACATTTTTAAAAAAAAGGTCATCAAAGTATATGAAAAGAAAACACTTTATGAGGAAATGTATTTGACAAGGAATATTGCTATATACATTAATTATAAGAGTTTGTGGCTTAAGTTTCAATTTCAAAGTGATGAAGATGCAATTGACAGTCTGTCGCAACTGCTAAATCATATTGGACCTGATCCTATATTATTGATCCTGGATGATGTCTGGCTTGGATCAGAATCCCTTCCTAAGAAGTTTAAGTTTGATATCCTAGATTACAAGATTTTGGTTACATTAAGAACTGCATTTCCAAGATTTGAATTTACACATCACTTAAAACTGCTAAATGATGGAGATGCAATGACTCTTTTTTGTCACTCAACATCCCTAAAAGAGGGGAGCTCTTATATTCCACTTAAAGAAGATATCAAACAGGTACTTTGTCTTACATAATACCTAATGTACTAGCCAAAATTATGTTGCCATACCTACACGGCTATGCGTACATTTAACTCTTGCTTGTTTGTTTTCCAATAACCCAATTGTCTCCAAAACTAGGCTAATAAGAAGGGGAAAAAATTTGTCACCAAACTATGTTTTCAAATTTCCAAACAATTAAGGTGGTTTCGATTATTAAAACCTTTGCAAAAATTACCTTATAACCTCCAAACAATAACTAAGTTCGTTTAGTTCCTTTAATTGCAGATAGTAAGAGGTTGTGCGAGGTTTCCACTGGTCCTAAAAGTGACTGGTGGCTCACTGTGTAGGCAGAAGGCAGACATATGGCAAAGTAGACTAATGAATTGGTCTGATGGTCAATTTTTTTTCAATTCTGATACTGAGCTACTTGATCATCTTCAAAATAGTTTAGAATTTCCAGATGAGAAGGTCATCTTCAAAAACTGTTTCATGGACCTTGGTTTATTTCTAGAAGACCAAAGGATGCCTGCTGCTGCCTTCATTGATATGTGGGCAGAATTATATGAACTAGATGAAGATGGCATCCAAGCCATTGCCAATTTGCAAGAACTCACCAATCGGAATTTGGCTAGCCTTGTGATGTCAAGGTAATGCTAGCTTATTATTTCAATAATATGATTGTCTTGTAGTGTGATCTCTCTTTATATGATTACTACTAGTTGCTAGTAGTAATATGTTATAACTCTATACCCAACCATAGGCCCAAATATTTTATCATGTCTTATGGTTTAATTAACTAATGATGCAATTAATATTATGTTATTATAGTTTTATTTTATTTTACATGTCTGTCCAATTTAGGATTTTTTTTTAACCATTGAAATTGGATTCTACAAAGAGCTAGAAAGAAGAAAAGTGATGCCAAACTAAAGATTCCAACTACTCTACCCAGAAAGAGAGGGGGGGGGGGTGTTCAACTTTTATTAGTCTATACCCTTTTGCTGCTTGTCAGGCAGACACTTGAATTCATTTGTCGTAGATTGAAATTGATAGTGTAATTTCCCTCGGTTGTGCCAATATATTCTTGGTTTTGTTGGATGATAATGGAATATATATTATTTATATGTGAAGATTGAAGAATTTTAATATATTCTAAGCTTTTAATTTTGCCCATTAATCAAGAAAGATTCAAGTGAGGTCAATAACTATTACAATGAAGACTTTTTCACACAACATGATATTCTTAGAGAGCTTGCTATGTATCAGAGCAGCCAGGGGCTTAGAGAACAAAGGCAAAGATTGATTATCAACATAAGTAAAAACAATCTACCAAAGTGGTGGACAGAACAAAAATAGCAAATCTTTAATGCTCGCTTATTATCTTTCTCAACTGGTAGGCACATTTCCTCTCTATCAAAGGCACACACATATACAATAGGTAACCTACATAATATTGATAGCTTATCACACTGTATACCATTCTTTTTGCAGATGAATTCTTCTTGTCGAATTGGTGCAACATTCAAGCACCCAAAGTCGAGATTCTAGTTCTAAATTTTCAGCAGAGAATTATACCTTACTTGAGTTTATGGAGAAAATGGATGAACTCAAGGTTTTGATAATCAATAATTATTGATGTCGCGAAAGCCTGAAGAAAAGCACAGACGATGCTCTCTTGATAAAACAGAAACTAAACTGTTAGTTTCTGGTAGTAAACCTCAAATCCACGAGGGGTTTCCCTGAATCCACAAGGAGATAAAACTGGAATCCACCAAAAGAAAATTTGACAAAACGTCTCTGTTTATTGATAATATTCTAATTTGCCTCTAACGGCTACAAAACATATAAATACTGAGAAAAGAAACATTTAAAACCCTAATTCGCACTAATTAAGCGATTAGGTGATAAAATTACCTAATTTTCCCAAAAATGGCAAAATTGAGATAAATGTAGAATCATAAATTACTGACCTTAAGGGTCGTCCCAAAATAGACGAGACCTTATTCTGACTTTTAAACTAAAAGTTATTAAGGAAAAACAAATATTACTATAAATAGCAAAAACACTGTTTTTAGGGCCTTAATGAAGGAATTTGCCTAAATTTTGGCGACGTTCATGAATCTGGATCAGAACACCGTTTCCCTTCAACCTGCCAAATTTCATGCAATTCCGACACTGTTACCCCTAATGGCCCCTACTGGCACCCCTTTTTAATCTTGCGTTGTGACTTCTTGCCCTCCTACTGCCCCAGGAAGGCATGTGCTATCTGTTTTACATCAGTCCCCCCCTACTTGAAAAGAACTCGACCCCGAGTTCCCATTATCCGGTTCATCAGGAGGATGATAATCATACAAGTTAGCAACATTGAAGGTAGAAGAAATGCTCATGTCTAGAGGAAGAGCAACCACATAAGCATTGTTGTTGATCTTCAAAGTAATCTGAAATGGCCCATACTTCTTGTCCTTCAATTTGTTGTAGGTACTAACAAGAAATCTCTCCTTCCTAAGATAGACCAGCACTAAATCCCCATCATTGAAGATATTTTCACGCCTCTTCTTATCAGCAGCTTCCCTGTACTTAGCATTTGTAGCTTCCAGTTTCTACCTCACCTCCTCTTGCATGGTCTGAATACGGTCAACCATATTTTCTGCTGCTTGACTCACTCTTGGAAGCTCAGGTAAAGGTACCAAGTTCAAAGCATGTTTTGGGGGCACGCAGTAGACGATGGCAAATGGAGACTTACTAGTGCTTCTATTGACTGAGCTATTGTATGCAAACTCTGCTTGGGACAATGCAAGATTGCACTGCTTGGGCTTTTCGCCTGAGATACACCGAATTAGATTCCCCAAAGTGCGATTAACCACTTCTATCTGGCCATCAGTCTATGGATGACTAGTGCTGCTGTAATTCAAGGAAGTGTCAAAACGCTTCCACAAAGTCCGCCAGAAGTGACTAATGAGCTTGGTATCCCGATCAAATGTGATGGACTTTGGCACCCCATGCAAACGCACAACTTCTTTAAAGAACAAATTGGCCACTGGAGTAGCATCTGAAGTCTTCTTGCATGCTATGAAATAGGACATCTTTGAGTACCTGTCAACCACAACAAAAACAAAATCCATACTTCATTGGGTTCGAGGAAGACCCAGTATAAAGTCCATAAACAGATCTTCCCATGGTGCTTGTGGAACTAGCAAAGGCATATATAAACAAGTATTCTGAGATTGACCTTAGCAGTTTGGCAGATTGGACACTTTCTCACACGATTGCCAACATCCCTCTTGAGTTGTGGCCAATAATACCTCTCTTCCACCAGGGCTATAGTCTTATCTCTGCCTATATGTCCACCCAAACCTCCACCATGCAGCTCCCTAATAATTTGCTCCCTCAATGAACTTTTAGGGATGCAAAATTGGTTATCTTGAGAAAGGAAACCATCCTGGATGTACATACTATTGATAGTAGTATGAGTTTGTTAACACTGACCCCAAATATCACCAAAATCCTCGTCATTCTCGTACAGCTCCTTGAGGCAATTAAACCCTACAACTTCAGTACGTAAGGTGGTCAACAATGATGCTTGCCTACTAAGTGCATCAGCCACCTTATTGGTGACACCAGACTTGTGCTTCAAAGTGAAATGAAAGTGTTGTATATAAGCTACCCACCGAGCATGCATCCTATTAATGCTAACTTGACTGTTGATGTGCTTTAATGCTTGACGATTCGCGTATAATACAAACTCCTTCTGAATCAGGTAGTGCTACCAATGCTTAAGAGTCCGTACTACAACAAAGAACTCCAGTTCATAGGCTGACCATTTACTTCGAGCTTCACAAATTTTCTCATTGAAGAATGCTACTGGTCTGTTGTCTTGTGAAAGAACAGCCCCTATCTTGACCACAGATGCATCACACTCTACCTGAAACACCTTATCGAAGTTGGGCAATGCCAAAACCGGGGCTATGCTCAACTTTTCCTTGATTAAGGCAAAGCTTTGTTCTGCCTCTTTTCCCCATGAGAACCTCCCCTTCTTTAGACACTTAGTGATAGGGGCTACTATGCTACTGAAATCTCAAACAAATCTCCGATAGAAGGTTGCTAGCCCATAGAAGCTTCACACATCACTCACTGTCTTTGGGGTTAGCCATTCTCGGACTGCACGGACCTTGTCCTCATTAACATGAATCCCATCCGCACTGACCACATACTCTAAGAACAACAACTTATTAGTTAAAAAGCTGCACTTCTTCAAGTTGATATACAACTCATTGGCCTGCAACACCGCTAATACTTCTCACATATGATTATAGTAGGCTGCTTCTGTCTTATTGTAAATCAGGATATCGTCAAAATAAACTACCACAAACTTTCCAATAAATGGTTTCAATACCTGATTCATAAGTCTCATGAAAGTGCTGGGAGCATTGGACAATTCGAAAGGCATTACCATCCACTCATACAACCCTTCATTTGTCTTAGAAGCTGTCTTCCACTCATCTCTAAGTCGGATCTGAATCTAGCGATACCCACTCTTGCGATCCAGCTTGGTGTAACACTTAGACCCACTCAGCATATCAAACATGTCATCTAGTCTGGGAATAGGAAATCGATACCTGACGGTGATCTTGTTGATGGCTCGACTATCCATACACATACGCCAGCTCCCATCCTTCTTTGGTGTTAACAGTGTCGGTACTGCACATGGACTCATACTCTCCTTGATCTACCCCTTGCTCAAAAGCTCATTCACCAGCCCCTGTAGAATCTAACCCTCTTGAGGATTCATCCTGTAATGTGGCAGATTAGGTAGACTAGCTCCAGGAGCTAAATTAATGCAATGCTAGATGTCACGCATTGGTGGTAAACCTGCAGGCAGCTCTTCTGGAAAAAGCTCTTCAAACTCCTGGATCAATGGTTGAATTGCCTCAGGTATCTCAGTAACCTTCTTTGGCTCACCATCTGTCACCACTACAGTATATACCTATTTCAACTCCTTACACTCCCTGTCAAACTCATCTTCATTGTTCACTATGAGGAGTGTCGGCTTCCCCTCCACTTTAGAAGCTTTGGGTATACTACCTTCCTTAATAGGACCAAGGACAATTTTTCTGCCATTCTTAAAAAACACATACACATTATCCTTACACCTATGAGTAGCATCTACATCATACTGCCAAGGTCGACCCAATATTAAATAACATGCATCCATTTCAACAACATCACAAACTACTTCATCTACATAACATTTACCCATAGAAAAAGTAACATGATATTGTTGAGTAACAAGAGTTTCCTACCTTTCTTGATCCAACCTATCTTGTACGGAGAGGGATGCTTTTCTGTCTGTAGTCCTAACTTGGTAACCAAACTCTTCGACACAATGTTCTCTACACTGCCACTGTTAATGATCAAATCACAGACCCTCTTACTAATGGTGCATCGTGCTTAGAAGACCTCATTCCGCTGATCACTGTATTCCACCCTTGGTGTGAGCAACAACCTCTGAATCACCAAAGACAGCCCTAATGGCACACCTTCCTCATCCTTTTGGACCTCATTGGGATCATAGGCATACTGATCTGCATCATTATACACCTCTTCACCCTCTTGTTCACCTTCTACCTCGCCCTTTTCTACCACCACCAGATTCACTGCGACTCACTTAGGGCAAGTACTAGATCGATGTCCTGGTTCTCCGCACCTGCAGCACTTATTCCCAGTTGGCCTAGCATAGGGGTTGGAATTCGCTATCGGCTAGGCTATGGAACCTACTACTGCCACTATAGACTGGTTAACACCACTGTTCTCCCTAACCACGGGCTGTGATCATGGTGTAAACATTGGCTGTTTACCTTTGTTGGCAATGGAACTAGAGGACTCCGAACTGCGATTGGAAAACTTCGAACCTTCCCTAAGATGCTAATATTCTATTTTCTTGGATAAGGTTACAGCCTCATTCAAAGTATATAGGGTTTGTAAGGATACCTGATCTCGGATGGAAACTCGTAACCCGTGTACAAATTTGGATATCTATTGATCTTCAGTTTCCTCCAAATCATTGCGATTCGCCAACCTGTCAAACTCCTCCATATACTCATTAACTGTCCGAGTACCCTGCCTGCTTCTTTCATTTTGAAATAAGCAATTTTTGACTACTTGGGTCTTTACCCAATTTAAAGAGAATTAGATTAGAGAAGGTTTCAATTTCTTCCCTTTACAAGACCTATGTACCACTGAAGACTTTGAAAAAAATATCCTTGTTTGTGTAATTTGGTAAGGCTTTTGAGAATTGTACTATACAAGTTTCAGATGCATTGCCAAATTTGGTGGAGATAAACATTAATTATTGCCATGATCTGGAGGAATTGCTGGTTGGGCTATGTGATATTGTCCACCTCAAAAAACTTAGCATCACCAATTGTCATAAGTTGTTTGCATTGCTAGAAGAAATTGGAAAGCTGGTGAATTTAGAAGTGCTATGGCATAGGGCATGTACTGATTTGCTAGAGCTACCAGATTCAATCAGAAGCCTCCATAAGTTAAGCATTCTAGACATATCTGATTGCCTAAGCATTAAGAAGTTGCCAAAACACATTGGTGAGATGGGCCATTTAAAAGAGCTCAACATGAAAGGGTGCTTGAGATTGCGTTCTTAGTTTGCAAAATCAATAATGGATCTTGAGCAATTAAAGATTGTGGTATGTGATGAACAGAGGGCCAAATTATGGGATCCTATCAAGGAATTCCTCTCCGATCTTGAAGTATTGGTGGCTGAAAAAGATATCAACTTGAATTGGCTTCCCAAATGATGAATTCTATGAATTGTTTCCTTTTGGAAAATGTAGTAGGTTTGAGTATGTTATGTCAAATGGAAATATGGAAAATCACTGTCAATGCCATTGCCAATAGTAGCTGCTAGTCAAGATAGTTCTCAACAGAAGCAATGATTATTTTTTCAACAAAGAACTAAGTGTTCACAGATTGTTAGGGTGTTGGAGGATGTATACAAGTCACCACTGAATAATTATTCTTAATGGCATTGAAAGAATACCGGAGTATGTTGCCATTGGCCTTTGTTTTATGCCTTAGCTTATACTTGATCATTGTTTTGGCATATTCCTTGGGTCATTTCAATTTTTATTATTATAATATATGTCTCTCATGAACTCTGCCTTTACTATATATGTGTGTGTGTGTGTGTGTGTGTTATTGTCTTTGGTTTTTCTTTCTTTACCCTATAAAGAGTGTAAAAATAGCAAGTCCCCCCTCAAAAAAAAAAAAAAAAAAAAAAAAAAAAAAAAGTTGGGGATTTGCATTATAAATATCATGTACCACAAAAAAGGATAAGTTAATGGCATAAAAGACTAGAGGTAGATTAATCGAGAAGATCCTTGAGAGTTGAGACATTATGTGGTAAACTTCACAAACATCATATCACTTACTACGGAGCTTGAGTTTCAATTATGTTTTAATTTCTGAGCACCAGTTGAATCTCATTCCCTAAAATGGCAAAGTCACTCTTATTGGGTTTATATGTGTGTGTGTGTATATATATATATAAATTCAAAGAAAAAAAAAATGATAGCCTCTTATAGCATTGGATTCAACTCATCGAAAATAATATATTGGCAGTTGATCAGTGATTATGCTTCATGAACATTGATTAAATTTCCACTATATATGCTAAAGATCCAATCGTCATGCTACCATAAGAGATTGGATTCAATTCATCGGAAATAATATATTGGCATTTGGTTAATGATTATGCTTCATGAACAATGATTAGATTTCCACTATATATGCCAAAGATCCAATAGTCGTGCTATCATGAGAGATCAAGTGATCAACTACATAGACAATCTCTTGCATGATTTCTATTATAATGTTATCTAGACTTCACAATTACAATCCAATGTTTAGACCCCAATTCAGCTTAGTCACCAATGGGGTTGTGTCTATTGCAAGTTAGTTACTGTGTCTATCAGTTTCTAGAATAGTTAGCTGGTTAAGAAATTGTTAAGGTACTAACTAACTGTAATTACCAGTTAAGTACCTGAGCAGACTATTAAAGAGAAATTGTAACATGTACAGAATTATGGAAGTAATAAAATGTTCTTAGCTTTATCTTTTCCCTCATCTCTTTTTGTCTCTATATCTATCTCTATTTCTCTGAAACTGGATCCCTCGAAGTAGCCAATTACCTCCCAATTTAGCCTATAACTAGAAAACCGTTAACATCCAATGAATTCAGTAGTCCGTTAAATTTGTTTAAATTCTTTACTTTGTCTCATTGTGGCTGTCTAAAGACTCTAAATGTAGCCTACATTTTCTTTGCTTCCATGCGTTTTGATGTGAGTTCTAATATCAGCTTTATAACTGGCACATGAGTCTTTTAATTGTTGAAAGACATAGGGAAAGGAAAGTCTTATGGAAGTTCTTCATACATTTTTATGTGTTCAAAAAAAGGGAAAGCTTTTCTCACATTTTCTCTGAATAAGGATCATTCCATTTGTCGTTTTGGTTTCTACTTAATGATTGCTCTTTCAATCATTGGCATTATTCCAACAAATAGATGAGCATAAAGTAATATTGATTATGTGCAGAGGAAAAATGGGGGAGCCACTTTGGAAGGTGGAAAAATGGATGAACAGAAGCTTACTAATGGGGATGTGAAGTAAAACAAGAAGCACCACTAAGAAAATATCACTTAGAACAATAAGGAGAATGTGTCTGGCTATTGCCAGGGTGTCAATAATATGTTTTTTGTTGCAAAGATGGATCAAAACAGAGTGAGAAAGAAACCATAACACATGAAAAGAAAGGGCTGGATAAACTGTCAAGTTGGATAGGATGATGGGAACAAAGTGATGTTCTCACATTTGTTGTTGTGGTTGGAGCAATAGCAAACAGTTGCTCTAGCCTATGGTTTTTATAGGAGGTCTAGGCTGAAATATGCTCTGTATACCCTGGTCTTTTTGTAGAAATATTGGAGCAGTGGCAATAGCTGTTCAAGTTTGTTAGTAGCTCTATATACCCTGGTTTATAGAAAGATGTGATAACATGTATAACATAATCTTCTAAATCGTGTATGCATATGTAACAAAAATTATAGGTATATGTTTTGCATAGTAGATGGGATGAATTACTAAGTTTTTGCAATTTGTATCTTTCCTTTTTTATGGTTGATTCTTCTCAACTGAATTTGATGTTTCGATACATTTGTGACTGCTTATCTTAATTTGTTTAGTTGCTTCCTTAATGTAGCAATGGAATTTTGTAGTAAGTGCTTGTTAGATGTATCTACTATAAGCTTGTTGAATCTTTAATTTGATTGGATAATCCCTATATTAATTCAGTCACAGTTTTGAATTTGGTGTAGTGGAGTACAAATGTTCAGATGCAGTAGGTAAGAATACTCTATCTACTAGACTATTACCAAAACACATATTTTTCCATGGAAAAAGTTTAGCAACAACTCCTCCAAATCACTAGAAGGCACATGGATGTTTCTGGCATGTGGAGAAATTTTACAATTCTCATTATGGACTATGTCACTTGCCCGTTATTTCATTAAAAGACTTCTACCTCTTTAAAATTGCTAAGTCAACTTAAGATATAAAAAAAATTAGTTAAACTGATGTGCCTACCATAATTACCTGACAAATTTCCATGTTATAAGGGTCTTCCATGTTATGAGTGTCTAGCTTGCTCAATAGTTAGTTGACAACATTATAAATTGGCACCTCATTTAAGATTACTTAAAACTCAAATTGACCAAGTTTAACACTGCCATTTACGTTATCTCCTTGCTCTTTCCGGTTTCCTCTCGCTATCACCCACTAAACCCCGTCCTATAGCCCGCTCTATCTCTCTCATAAATAATTAAATACACTTTTTGATGGTAGAATGAATACGTAATGGCAGCAGACTCTTCAAAATACTTTTTTTTTCCTCAAATGGAAGAGTACAGTAATCAAGAAAATGATAGTTTCATATGCGCTTTTAGTATTATTTATTTTTAGGTAAATTGCAAATTACACCCCTAAAGTTTGGGGGTGTTTGAATTTTATATCCTGAAATTTTAGAATTTGGATTTTACCCCCTAAATTTTGGAGGTGTTTGGATTTTTCACCCTGACGCTTCAGAATTTAAATTTTACACCCTAACATTTAGGGGTGTTTGGAATTTAATCCCTATAGTTTAAGAGTGTTTGGATTTTACACCCTAAACTTTCAGAATTTAGGGGTATAAAATCCAAACACTTCCAAACTTTAAGGGGTAAACTCCAAATTCTAAAACGCCAATGTATAAAATCCACTTCAGGGGGTGAAATCCAAATTCTAAAATTTCAAGGTGTAAAATTTAATTACCCCAAACTTTAGGGGAGTAATTTGCAATTTACCCTTTATTTTTTTATATAAAAGTTTTGTTTTTAATTCAAATTTTCTCTTTTAGTGTATTTGAAAGATTTAAAAAAGATGAAGATAAAATTTGAATAAAAATTTTATGTTCTACTTTAATTGTTCCATTTCACGCTTTGCCAATAAAAATATTCCATAATTTAATAATGAGTTTTTTGTTGCAGAGATGGATCAAAACAGAGTGACAAAGAAACCAAAGCATATGAAAAGAAAGGGCAGGACAAATTGTCAAACGAGATAGGATGATGGGAACAAAGTGATGTTCTCACAACTGTTGTTATGGTTGGAGCAATCGCAAATAGTTGCTATAGCCTATAGTTTTTATAGGAGGTCTAGGTTGAAATATGCTTTGTTTACCCTAGTCTTTTTGTAGAAATATTGGAGCAGTGGCAATAGCTGTTCAAGTTTATTAGTGGGTCTATATATTCTGGTTTACAGAAGGATGTGATAGCATGTATAATATAATCTTCTGAACCATGTATGTTTATGTAACAAAATCATAGGTTTATGTTCTGCATAGCAAATGGGATGAATGACTATTATGCCAAATTTTTGGCCAACTCTACTCCACTCCCCCTCCCTCTTCTCTCAATCCAAACAAAATATTAAGTTTTTGCAATTTGTATCTTTCCTTTCCTGTGGTTGATTCTTCTCAACTGAATTTGATGTTTCGATACATTTGTGACTGCTTATCTTAATTTGTATAGTTGCTTCCTTAATGTAGCAATGGAATTTCGAAGTAGGTGCTTGTTAGATGAATCTACTACAAACTTGTTGAATCTTTAATTTGATTGGATAATCGTTATAATATTTAGTCACCGTTTTGAATTGGGAGTAGTGGAGTACAAATGTTTAGATGCAGTAGGTAAGAATACTCTATCTATTACCAATATACATACTTTTCCATGGAAAAAGTTAAGCAATAACTCCTCCAAATCACGAGAAGGTATACCGATGTTTTTGGCAAGTTGCGGAGAAATTATAAAATATCTCATGGTGACATGGTGCACCATTTCAATAAAAGACTCCTATCTATTAATTTAGTCACAATTTTGAATTAGGTGTAATGGAGTACAAATGTTCAGATGCAACAGGTAAGAATACTCTATCTATTACCAATATACATACTTTTCCATGGAAAAAGTTTAGCAACAACTCCTCCAAATCGCTAGAAGGTATACAGATGTTTCTGGCAAGTTGCGGAGAAATTATAAAATTCTCATGCTGATGTGGTCCACCATTTCATTAAAAGACTCCTATCTATTAATTCAGTCATAGTTTTGAATTGGGTGTAGTGGAGTACAAATGTTCAAATGAAGCAGGTAAGAATACTCTGACTATTACCAATATACATACCTTTTCATGGAAAAAGTTTAGCAACAACTCCTCCAATTCACAAGAAGGTATATTGATGTTATTGGAAAGTTGCGGAGAAATTATGCAATTTTCATGGTGACGCGGTCGACCATTTTATTAAAAGACTCCTATCTACTTAAAATTGTAAAAAAGAAAAAGAAAAAAGTTAAACTAACAATGATCCACCATAAGGACGGTATAATTTCTCCATGTTGTAAGTGTCTAGTTTTATATTGCTGTCACCTAACTTTTTTTTTTTAATTTTTTATTCTCAACAAAAAAAGAATAGTTAGGTGACATCAATATAAATTGACACGTCATTTAAGATTACTTAAAACTCAAATAGAGCAATTTTAACACCACCATTTACGTTATCTCCCCAATCCTATGACCCATTCTATCTGTCTCATAAATAGTTTTTTTTTTTTTTTTTTTTTTTTTTTTTTTTTTACAGTAATCAAGAAAAAGACAGTTTCATGTGCGCTTTTAATATTATTTATTTTTTATATAAAAGTTTTGTTCAAAATAATTTTTTTTTTCTCTTTTTAGTGTATTTGAAAGATTTAAAAAAGAAGAAGACAAAATTAGAATAAAAATTTTATGTTCCACTTTAATTGTTCCATTTTGTGTTTTACCAATAACAATATTCCATACATTTTTTTTTTTCAAGTAACCCAAATTAGAAGAAAAAAAAAAGACATAATTCATACGTTGATTGATTGATGAGTATAAAGTGAGTGGTATTTATTACACACCACTTAATGTACACAAAGCATACACAAATTATCTTTTGCACTAAAATCGTGATTTCAAATAAATTCAATTCAAAATTTTTTTATTTAAAATTATGATTTGAAATCATGATTTCAATACAAAAGATGATTTGACTGTGTGCTTTAAGTGAATGTATAATAGTTATTTCCTAAAGTATAATTGTAAGGGTCATATTTTTATGTATTGGCATATACGAGATCAAAATACACTTTATATGTAATTAAGTCTTAGTTTCAAGTGTTTTTAAGGAGAACATATTGTTGATTAACATGTGGTATTATTGAAAATACAAGACTACTCAAGAAAAGATGTTGTGCAAGTCTTGATACTTATCGACAATAAATGAATCTCGATACTTGTTTGACATATTGAGATACGGGAAAACTGAACTACAAATTTTGTTTTGAACCTATGATGGCTTGCCTTTCTGTTAGGACATATGTGATTCGATGTTAGGAACATATGTCAATTTAGAATTGGCTAATCATTTGACAAAATATACTTTACTTGTAATTGGGTAAATCTAGGATGTGTTTAATGCTTCAAAAAACAAGGTTTCAAGTTCTAGTGTTAAAGCCATGCAAATCTGTCCAAGAAACAAGTGAAGAAGTGCTGGATTTTAAAACTCGACAGCTAGTATCTATCGAGATTTAAAAAGCTGCTGAAGCCCGATGCTCGATAGATACCCTATTTGTCGAGGTTTATGGAATTCAGTTTTTCAGAGTTGATTTTCATCCAATCCGTGTGTATATGTTTGGGCTTTCTTTTCTCACAACCCTAAACATATATAAGGATTATTTTAAGGGTCGTAAAAGGTTACGCAAGTATGAAGCAAAGTTTTGTTAATGCAAATTTTGACCGGAGAAAGAATTTGCTCTAGTTCATCTTTCTCTTGAAGAAGCTGCAGTGTTTGTACACCGTAGGATTTTGTAACCAAGGAGCTTCGTGATCTTCATCGTGTGATGAAATGAAGAACTTTGCAACCAACATCTTTCTCAAGTTGGTGATTAAGTCACGTTCTGGGATTCTCGCATCTATTGGTTAGTCATGTACTAGGAGCCGTGCATTGAAAATGAGAGATTGTCACTACAAAACAAGTCCAATTGGGTATTGGGGTAAGGATTCAATTGTAGGTTGGTATAAGATACTGGGATTCCTTTACTTATAACCACTTGTTATGATAATAGTGAATTCTCGGGAGTGGTGATTTTAAAATCACTCGGTAGGGTTTTTACCGTGTAGGTTTTTCCCATTCATAAACAAATCACCGTATCAATTTAATTTTTACTACATATGAGTTAATTGGTGATTTGTTTGTACTATCACGCATTTTGCATGTTAATTGAATTAACTAATTAACTTGACTAAATCAATAGGTTAATTTATCACAAGAGGTTAATACATTCTTGGCCTATCACTTTCTAGGGATTCTTGCACTAGTCCAGAGCATATAAAATACATAATTTATAGTCATCATCATAGAGAAAGAGAGATACACACATAATAAAGAGTTTCTAGGACGTTGTGTGTTTAGGGTTTTGTATCAAGCTACTATTGGTTCATCCAAGCTTAGTTTGAAGAACTCTGCATAGCTACAACAATCAAAATGGTTGCTGTGGAATTAGTCACGGATAGGAGATTCATGCAAAGGAGAAGTCTTTTACAGGATCTAGTCTAATTAGGGATTAGAGTTGTGCTTTCTAATAAATCAATAGATTCTACTGTAGGTAGGTACTTCGAAATTGGGTAAAATTCATTCTATTTGTAACCTCTATTTCTTATGAATGGATTATTTGGAATTGGTGACCTAAAATTTACTCGATGAGGTTTTGCCTATGAGGTTTTCCTCATAGTGATCAAATCGTCATGTCAAACTTATGTTCCATTACACTCTATTTAGTTTGGCGATTTGATTGTGCCATAATTAAATTTGCACTTAATTCAGACTAATTAATCAATTTGCATGTAATTCTCACATGGCCTTACAACCCCATTGGATAGTACATAATCAAGTCAAGGTACCAGGTTTTGCAACTAGAGTTTCAAAATGGCCAACTAGGTCAATCCAATACTGCACAACTGAAACCTTTATGGCAAGCAATTTGGAGTTTAACCGTTCCGTGTAAGGTAAAAAATCTAGTTTGGAGAGCAACCAAAAATTCTTTTCCTACGAAGAAGAATCTGGTTAAGCGATGGATTATCACTAGAGACAATAGTGAACTCTACCATGATCATCAGGAAGATGTGAATTATGCACTATACCTCTGTCCGAAACTGTATGAGCTTTGGAATAAAGTCCCCATATGGAATCATAGAAGTTTAAAGCAAGTTTCAACCTTTGTCGATCTGTTGGGGTGTATTTTTGCAAAAAATAGAGACCCTGCTTTGTTCTCATTGGTGATTTGGGCACTGTGGAACCATTAGAATAATCTCAGGCTTGGAAAATTTACCAGTACGCTAGATCAGTTATTAAGTCAAGCAAGAGATAGATTGCGTGAGTTTGCTCTCCACAACACCTCCACGATTGCACTAGTTGGGTGACAACCTCTAAGCTGGCAACCTTTAGAAAACTCTCAGTACAAAATTAACTTCAACAACACTACTTTTTAGTCAAAAAATTGTGCTGGTATTGAGGTGATAATTAGGAATGAGTTTGGTCAGGTTATGGTCTCTCTATCCCAACGCATTCCCCTACCTTTTACAGTTATCGAAGTCGAAACTTTGGTGGCACGAAGAGCTCTTGAAATGGCTATGGAAACAGGTTTTGACCTGGTTATCTTGGAAGGTGAGTCACAAAACCTTATCACAGCACTTAAGGATGACTCCTACTCATTTTTGCACTTCAGCCATTGCAAAAGATATACAGTACCTTGCCTTTAATTTTTCAATGTTAAATTATTCCTATGTACGTAGGCACTGTAACACTATGGCTCACTCGCTTACGAGACGAGCAATTTTCACCCCTAATTCCGAGTCTCGATCTCGTCTCAATGGAAGAATTACCATCAGACGTCACTACTGTTTTATACGCAGATTTTAACTACCTCTCTAAATGAAATTTAATGTCTTTCTTCTCAAAAAAAAAAAAAAAAAAAAAAAAAAAAAACCTAGAGTCATGGCATCAATTTATAACTCAACAATAATAATTTTTTATTTGCAGTTGCCTAAGGTTTGTAAGTCTTTTTTTTTTTTTTTTGGTTAATTCAACTTGCATATTGGGCTATAAAGTTTGAAAACCGGATGTTAAAGCCCATGCCATGAATCCTGATTTCTGTTCCTTTGCCAGTTCTAAGGGTACGTTTGGTACACTGAATAAAGATTATGATAAGAATTGTAATTTTTATTACTAGGAATAAAATGTGTTGTAATGTAATAACTAAACATATTCATTAGTTTGGTTGTGAGTTATAACATTAGAATGAAACTTAACATTTATTTTAGGAAATTTCTTACTCATACAATTATATCTTTTTAAAAATTGTTATTTTTAAATTTAAGAGAGATATGTGTTATTTTTTATAATTTTTTTTTTTTTATAATTGTTAGATGCATATGAAAAGTTTGTTTATTTGAAAATATATTAAGTTTTGAAATTATTACTCTTATTAAAGAATAACTAATACAACCTTTTAAAGATGAATAGTTATTCCTCATTTTGAAGAATAATTATTCATAAAAAATTATTATTCATTGTAATAAAAATATAATCAAACTAAAAAAATAATTAAATCATAAAAATAACAATTATTACAATTTACTAAACATATCCTAATAAAAGGCAAAGTCCATGCCATGCCTAATAATAATAATAATAATAATAATAAAAAGTCCGTGCCGTGCTTTAAAAAGTATGGAAAATGCCTGTAACACAACTTTTATACCATTTTTTTTCACGACTTATTACAACTTTTATAAAAGTATGGTCCGAAACTTCCAGGTCATGATAAAGTCATAAAGATGTGCAATTGACGGGTGCAGTGTTTGTCGTGTTTTACCCTCCTTTGATTCTTTATTTGTTTTTTTTCTTTGTCGCGAAAGAATCCCATTCTTTCCTCTCTTCTCGTTTTCTCTGCTTTGTTTCTTTCAGTTCCGTTTCCTTAACAGCACAAAGAAATTAAGAAGAAATTGAAGGGTTGCCGTGTTTACAAGTTTCGCAGTTGTATATAAGTGTGACTTCAGCTTCGTAATTTTCAGGTATCGCTGTTAATTTCAGTCGTACTGTGTTGCAATTTTTCATTCATTTGAAAGCAGATCTACAACATATCCTTAAACAAAACTATAATAAAGTTTCGATTTTTTGGGCGTTGTTGGGTAGAGGGAAGTCTATTTTAGTTTGTTTCTAAATTGGGTCTCGAAATACTATATTGAATTTACAATCTTTGAAGATTTGGGTTTATTTGGCGAGCGAAGCAAAAGTTTTTAAGAGTTATGGCAGTATCAATGGTTATTAGAGGGGCTACTCTTGGGGAAGCATTTGCAGAGGTCTTTGCGGTGTTATTTGACACAGTTAAGAAGGTGGGAAACAAAGACTGCTCCTTCAAACCCTATATTAAAAACCTCGAATCCACGCTAGATCGTTTATTGCCTATAGTCGAAGATTTAAAGCGATCAATCAACCAAATTGATCTCCCAGAAAAGAAAACAAAGAGCTTGATCGAAGAAATGAAGATAGGCGAGAAGCTAATTCGCAAGCGCTCGAAAATCCGGTGTTGGAACTGTTGTTTCAATTTCTGTTGCCCCCCCGAACTTTGCGAGTTGAACGAGGACATCGCAAGGTTCTGTAAGGATGATTTGGAAGCAAATAGTACAGGAAATGATGAGACGGAGATATCGATGAACTTGAATATTATTACTCTAGAAAAAGAGGATTCTTCGAACTTGGATAGGCCAAGGGCATTTTGTGCGGTTCGTAGACCCCCTAATTTTACGGTGGGGTTTGATATGCCAATGATGGAGTTGAAGACGCTGCTGTTGAAGGAGGAGGTGAAGCAGCTTCTATTGACCGCTCCTGCAGGATGCGGGAAGACCACATTAGTCCAAATGCTTAGCCAGGATAACCAAATTAAAGGTACTTCTTACACACAGCTAATCTCACACAAGTGTAAGTCTGTGTGCAATAAGGTGTGTGTAATAATCACCACCCTTAAAGGAGCCATTTTAATATTTAAAATCAATTATAAATATTTATTTGCAATTTATTCTTCTTGCTTTTTGTTATGTAGCAATATTAATAGAGTTTTTATATTTATGTTTTGCTAGTATCTACTTCTCAATTGATAATATCACTAATCCAAGATCTTCTTGTCAAGTAATCTATTTTAAGTAGGATTTTATCAATTTGAATTTTGAACATTTTATTTTTCGTGGAAACAACTATACCACGATTTGTTAGTAAAATTCTATAAGAGATAAACATATTTAGAAAGAATTTAGTTTTTGAGAGATGCTACGTCTACAACAATTTTACAATATTTTTACAACAAATCATAGGTGGTTAGTTATTATTGGTTCAAATTTGAAACTAATAGTAAGATTACTTTTTTGCCCCAATAATAATAACCAGTAACAATCTGCCACTTAGGATTTGTTGTAAAATTATTATAAAAATGTTGTAGACATAGCATTTCTCTTAGTTTTTTAGACAAAGTTTAGCTACAAAATTAATTATAGCTTAAACCTACAACCTTACTCAATATTATTTTATAAAAGGTGAATTTTGACAAATCTACTATTGAATTACATCTTTTTTGTATAACCTCTCATACTTGCAAAATTTCTAAAAAATTAAAAATCAATAGCTATATCATCAATAAATTGTTTAAATTGCAAATTTTTATAGTTTAAAATTATGCATAAAATATAAGCTTATAGATTATATAATAAATAATATCCGATTGACACAAAATTTAACATGTATATTAAAAGAGTAAAGAACATGAAATTCAACGGTTAAATTTTCAAAATATGTAATAGTTTTTATTTTATTGAGTAAGTTTGTAGCTTAAAGCTACTTATAAAAAAAAAAAAAGTTTGTAACTTAAAGTTACAACAAATTTTGTAGATAAAGTTTGTTCTAGTCTTTTTATATAATCAAAATTATTAGAGAACATATAAAGACAAAGTTTAGCTACAAAATTGACTGCAACCGTACTCAATATCTTTTTATTGAATATAAATTTTGACAAATCCACCTTATATCTTTCATACTTGCAAAATTTCTAGAAAATTAAAGATTAATAATCATGTCATCAATAAATCATTTAAATTGCAAGATTTTGTAATTTAAAATTATGCATAAAATATAATTTTATAAATTATATAATAAATAATATCCGACAGACACAAAATTTGACATGTATAATAAGAGCGTAAAAAACACGCAATTTAACGGTTAGATTTTTAAAATATGTAGTAATATTTATTTTATTGAGTAAAGTTGTGGCTTTAGGCTACAATCAGTTTTGTAGCTATATTTTGTTTAAACATATAATAACATCTTGGGGGGAGGGGGGGAAGGTTGGCCACTCCAAACTTCATAAATATTAGATTTTTACCCTTATAATTAACTTAAAGTTTTCAAAAGATGTGAAGTTGGCCATCAAAACTCTTCTTATTTCTTGTATGACACTTCTAAATTGGTTCAATATTTATATTTACTATTATTTTGGCCCCCAATCTCAAAATTCTAGTTTTGTCCATCCATGAGTCAAGTCACTAGTGAAGAAACAAGAAGGAACTCAACTAGTACAAAAAATGCACAAGCTCTTGTTACACAGAACATGGGTTGAAGCAAGGGTAGTGAACATAAGGGTAATGGCAAATCCATGGGAAGATCTTATACTAACACTGTGTTTGGTTGGGGTCAAAGCAGGGAGGATGGAAAACATAAGGAGGAAAATATTGTGGAAAATAGTGTTTTCCACTATTTGGCAAAAGAAGGAAAATGGGAAGGAAAGAAAACCCGGGAGAAAGTTTTCTCTCCCGAGCCCACAATTTTCATCCTCCCAAATCAGGAGGAAAATTTGGAGAGAAAAGTGAAAGCACTTTTACCCAAATACCCTCTCCCAACGTCTACAACAATCCAGCGCAGTAAAATAATCACCCAACCACCAAACCCAGCACCACTACCAAACACCGCAACCTAACACAGAAAACTAAAACATACCACAATCAAAACAAAAACACAAAACCCAATCCAAAGATTCGAAACACAAAAACAATCTTTCTCATAAGTCTAATGAAATTTGAACAATAAAATAAAACTAATCAAATCTAAACAAAAAAAAAAAAAAAAACATGTAGAACGCCGATCTGTGTAGAACGCCGATCTCCACTTCTCTGCTGGTGATCTATGTGTGTATGAGAGAAAATTTGTTTGTGTGAGTGAGAGAAAGAAAGAGAGAGCTTCTTGAATGCTTTGGAGTAGACGAAGAGAAGAAAAGAAAAAGGAAAAAAGAAAAATGAAGAGAGCACTAGTGGAGTAAACGAAGAGAAGAAAAGAAAAAAAGTAAAGTGAAGAGAGCTCAGACCAAGTGCCAGAGAACAAAAGAAAAAAGAAAAGTGAAGATAGAGATAAGGGAAAAGTGTGGAGGAGAAAAAAAGAGGAAAAAAGAAAAGAAAAGAAATGTGTGGATGAAAAAAAAAAAAAAAAAGATAAGGGAAAAATAAAATAAAGAAGAAGAAATTAAAATTGAGAAATGTCACTATAATATTTTCACAATAAATCTTAAGTGGTGAGTTGTTACCAACCAATACTGATGAAAAAAATATATTTAAGTGATGTGTTCAAATTAAAATCAGTAATAACTTACCACATATGATTTATTGTGAAAATATTGTAAAATGTTAAGGACATAACACTTCTCATTAAAATTAGATGAATGAAAGAAGATTGAAAAAGAAACATTGAGGAAAGAATGAAGAAATAATATTTAAATGTGATAGAGAAAATGATAGAGAGTTTGTTGGAAAGTGTATTTGAAAAATTAGATAAGCAAAAGGTAAAATAAACTGTTCACACTCCAAACAATACAAAAATTTAAAGAGCTTGCTAGAGATGCTCTTAGATGGGGGTAGGTGGGAAATAATAGAAAAATAGAAAAGAAATATTATTTTAATAATAATAAAAAGTGTGTATAACAGATAAATTGATGGGGTATTTTGTAAAAATGATGGTGTAAAATAGAAAAGGTAAGTTTTTTTTGTGTAAAAGAGATGGAATTTTTTAAACAGACTGATGCGGTTGCTCTTATCACTTTTGCCTCTTAACGTCCAGCAGTCCAAGTTCTCTTCTCTTTTTTCTTTTTTTTCTCAATGTGACTTGATCAAGTTGTACATTATTGTAATTTTTACATTATAATAATAAAAATAATAACATAAATTTATATATATAATGTGGTAAATTTTATATTATTTAATGAGTACAAATAAATCTATTTTTTACCTATTATGTAACAAGGGTATAATAGTCAATTTATATAAATTATATTTTCCATCTTTCCCTTTTTCTCTCAAATCAAACAAAAGAGTTTTCCACCCTCTTACTTTTCCACCCCTCCAACCAAACACACAAGAGTGAAAACTAAATATTTTCTATCCTCCTACTTTTTTATCCTCCCACAATTTTCCATCCTCCCATTTTTCTACTCCTCTAACCAAACGGACCCTAAAGAGAAATCTGATGAGAAAGGAAAATGATTTCATCATGGTAAAAAATGCCATACGAAAATGAATTATTGTGCATGGAAAAGATAACAAAAAGAGGCAAATGATCAAAAGAAAGATTATGACAAGAATATAATGGCTACTTGCTCAGGTAAATAAGTAATGGTTCTCTCTTGGGGGAAGGACGAGTGCTTGCATGTTGGGGAGGAAATTGAGTGGGTTATTCTGCTTCCATCCATTGTACTCCTAACAAGGAGTTCTTTACATAGATGGTTGGAGACTTTGGTTTTGTGAAGATGAGCAACCGAAGTTATTCGAAGATTGTGAGAATTGGTGATAGTTGCATCTAAAGCAATGTCGGTTGTAGATTGACTTTGAAGGTTGTGCAACATGTTCCTGAACTGTGTCTTCATCTTATTTCCATATCCACATTGGATAAGCTGGGCTATGACAATTACTTTAGTAATGGAAGATGTAAACTTAACCAGGGGTCATTTATGGTGGCTAAAGGCAAGCTTTGTCGCACTTTCTACAAGACACTTGTGAAAGTGTGTAGAGATGTATTATATGTTGTGAAAGATGAATCATCAAACTTGAGGTACAAAAGGTTGACTCATATAAGCTATAAAGGGTTTCAAATTTTAGCAAAGAAGTCTCTTATTCCCTTTAATTTCTAAGGGTAAAACACTAAACCCTGGTTATCATTGTCTTTTCGGTAAACAACATAAAGTTTCTTTTGCTATATCCTCACAAAAGAAATCTAATTATTTGGAATTAGTCTACTTTGATTTTTGAGGTCCCATTGAGGTGGAGTATTTGGGTGCCAATAGGTATTTTGTCACATCTATTGATGATGCATCAAGGAAGATGTGGGGAATTTGTTGAAGAGAAAAGACCAAGTGTTCAGCCATTTCAACAATTTCAAGCTATGGTTAATTAGAGAGACATAGAAACTATTGAAGTGTCTCTGTACTAATAACGAGTGAAAGTACACACACAAGCACTCAAAGGCTGTTGTTTAGAGCATAGAATAAGGCATGCTAAGACAGTTCATGGCATGACTTTCAAACCTAGACCATTCCAAGAATTGGAAAATAGAGAAATTCAAGGTTCTTAAGGTCAACCAAGGTTCATTAACTAAGCCTTATTCCCAAATTTTGGTGGTTGGCTATGAATTGTCAAAAAGCTAACTATGATTGACCACTTGTATTCTTTTCCATCATTTTATTTTGTCCGAAGTCATATTCTCTATCACCACCTTAATTAACATGTCATTTCAAGAGATGATTAAAAAAAAAGAAAAGCAATTCCCATATCTTTATAATTGTGTTGATTCTCACAAATTAATTTTTTGCTCACTTCTCACCCTTTCCTGTGATTGGGATTGGGAATTTTGTTCATGACTTGGCCATTATGCAGAAATGGACCCAGGTGAGGGCCCGAACCCCCCTTGGTCCAAAATTTTTATTTTTTTTAGTTATTATATATTTTATTTTTTGTAATTGGGCCCCCATTCCAAAACCTTAGGCCCCCTTCTCCCCAATCAGCCTAGCAAACCTAATTCAAATAACAACTATCCAACTTAAAAACTTAACAAAAACAATAAAAACATTCACAATGGTGATTGGAATTTATACCAAAAAAAAATCTATTTTACCACCAAAAAACTAAAAAATCATGTGCTATTAGAGAAGCTAAAGCTAAATATCCTACAACTACAATAAACTGGTATAGATACTAGTTGATTATAGCAAGTTAAAAATAAAATACAATATTTTATTAAAATTATATCTCTTCCTTCAATGTAAAAACTCAAATTCTCTATTCTTTTATTATTTTAATGAGTTGTTTATATTATTTTAAATGAAGTGATAAAAAAAAATAGAACATTTTATATTGGGTGTATTATAAAGTAAAGTGCTAAAATAGATAAAGTAGCTATTTGAGATATTAAAAGTTAAAACTTTTAACACCACTACTGTGAATGCTTTAACTCCAATAAATTATAAAATAAATAAAATAAAATAAAATAAAAAACCTAGCAAGCCTAGTATTATAATAAAAAACTTTTTTTTTTTTGTCTTTGTTGGTAGATGATTGCATCTTAATATATTTAGAAACAACGATTTTGTGTATTTATAATTTTTTAATACTATGTGGATGCCTATTTGGAATTTTTTTTTTTTTTTCTTCTTTATACTTTGGCTCCCACTAGCTTAAAATCTTGGTTCATCCCTGCCATTATGTGAGTTTTTTTGTATAATGTTATGAGACATGAAATGTGCCTCTAAGGCTGTTGTCTAACTACATTGTTTTTGGATATATAGGCATGTTTACGAACAATATTCTCTTTGTCAACGTTTCTAAAACTCCCAACGTGAAGGTCATTGTACAAAACCTATTTAGTTATAAGGGTATTCAGCCTAAGTATCAAATTCAAAGTGATGAAGAAGCAATCTACCTGCTACCACTAATGTTGAAACATATTGGACCTAATCCTATATTGTTGATCCTGGATGATGTCTGGCTTGGATCAGAATTCCTTCTTGAAAAGTTTAAGTTTAATATTCCAAATTACAAGATTTTGGTTACTTCAAGAACTGCATTTCCAAGATTTAAACATACATATAACTTGAAACAACTAAATGAAGTGGATGCAATGAATCTTTTTTGTCGTTCAGCATTCCTACAGGATGAAAGCTCTTACATTCCAGAAGAAGATATCAAAAAGGTACTTGGTGAATCTGATATATATATATATATATATCTATCATAAGATATACATTTTTTTTATGGGTATACAGATAATACCAAATGTACTTCGCCAAAATCATTATTCCTACTTATACATAATTTTTAGCTTGCTTTGTTTTGTTTCCAATAACCCTACTTTCCAAAACGAGACTGCAAAGAAGGGGGAAAATTTTGTCACACAAACTTTGTTTTCATATTTCTGAACAGTTAATGTCGTTTAGATAATTTAAATTTTGGCAAAAGATTACCCTTGTTGAACTTTGAGCAATAATTGAGTTTATTTGGTTCCTTGAATTGCAGATAGTAAGAGGTTGTGGGGGGTGCCCATTGGCCCTTAAAATGATTGGTGGCTCACTGTGTGGACAACATGCAGTGGTATGGCACAGTAGACTCTTGAAATGGTCTGATGGTCATTTTTTTTTCAATTCTGATACTGAGTTGCTTCCTCATCTTCAAAAAAGCCTAGAATTTCCGGATGACAAGATCATTATCAAAGAGTGCTTCTTGGACCTATGTTCATTTTGGGCAGAACAAAGGATCCCTGCTACTACCCTTATTGATATGTGGGCAGAATTATACGAACTAGATGGCATCCACGCGATTGCCTATTTGCAAGAACTCACCATTCGAAATCTGGCTAAACTTGTGATGACAAGGTATGCTAGCTTTTTATGACCTTTTATGGCTTAATTAACTTTCAATGGTAATTGATAATTTGTTATTATAGTTCGTTTGACCTGTCGGCGGCCAAATTTGGACTTTTTATTCCATTGATGTGAAATGTGATTATAACAAAGAGCTAGAAAAAAAGAAACTTATACCAAAGTAAAAACAATAAGAAATTTCAATTACTCAACCCAGGAAAAGAGAGGGATTTCAACTTTTATTAGTCTATAACTTTAGGGAAATTTTCCATTAATTAACGTGATTTTGGTAAAAATTTAGTTAGTTGGCATGTTTTTGAAACATTTTAGCGAACTAGAATCTGGAGCCTTAAAGGTTTGAATTTAATGAGGAAACTCAAGTCTTAGAGACTCGAGTTCTAAGTTAATGTGGATAAATAATCCACGTAGAGACTCGAGTTCCATAGAGCATGAGTAAGAAGCAAGCCGAGACCAAGGAGGAGGAGGAGGAGAAGAAGAAGAAGAAGATCTAAAGAAGAAGAAGAAAAAGATCAATGGCGACCGCTCATGATGATAGCTCTTTGTTAGGATTTTAGATCCCAATTGTCTCAGATTTTATCAAATTTTAACCCAATAATTAATTAGATTAACTATGCAATAGATCTAATCTAAACAAACATCAAACAAGCATAGATCACATGAACACCAAGAATGATGACCTAGGAAAACTTTTGAAACTGTGGTTTCAAAATTAAAAACTTTGGGAGAATTTAACCTAAACAATCCTCAAAACAACATTTCACTAATAGAATGAAAGTTTATACAATAGATTTAACCTTAAATCTACTGCTACCTCATGTAATACTTACTCATGTGACCACACGCAGCTCCAGATTCATGGCCTCTTCTACTATGAAATTGTTGCACGCAAACGCACATGTTTGTGACTTTGAGACTCCACTCAAAAGTTTAGATCAACTATAGTTGATTTGATTTCAGCAACTTTCTTCTAAAGTCAAATTTGTTGTTTGCACAAGGTCTCTAGCTATAACTTCAAAAGGATTTGAAAAACTTCAAATCTGTGTACAAAACACTCCCTCTTGAATTGTTTAAAAAGTGCTCTAGGGTTTTTATTTAAACATCCTTAAGATCCATCAAAACTCTAGATCCAATAGCTAAGAAAGAAAGTGAGTACAAATCTCGATTGGTCGAGATGTGCATCTCAATCAGTTGAGATAAATGAGACTATTTCTGCACTTATCTTTTATTCCTTGAGTCTTCAATTGTGCAGAACTTCATCTATCTTGTTTTTGAATATATCTAGACTAAACATTAGACAAAAACTAAGTTCTAAAGGTTACAATTTGTTCATGGTTGCCAACCTAAAAATATAGACTTTACAATCTCCCCTTTTGGTAATCCATGACAAATCCAACATAGAATTAAGACTCAAAACAATTAGCCATAAACTAACAACTCTACAAACTTAACATACTTCTAGAAAGCTACAAAAAGAAAAACATATGCCTTGAATATAGAGTGTATCTGTCTTTCCTGAAGCACTAAAGAAACACATAAATGCATGTGTGTATAAAAATATAGACAGATAAAAAAATATAATGACAATGCTAAAAAGAAACTACAAACAATTTGAACAAAAGCATTAGTGAAGCATACTTAGCCTAATACCAAATGTTGAAGTAAACATAACCAAGGCTAAATAAATAGGTACAAAACCATAAACATGTTCTCCCCCTTAACAAAATATCTCCCCCTCAAAATAACATCTCCCACAAAATATCTCCCCCTAGGTACAAAACCATAAACATGTTCTCCCCCTTAACAAAACATCTCCCCCCTCAAAATAACATCTCCCCCCTTTTGTCATGATAGACAAGGGGACCACTCATCATCATCACTATGATTAGGAGCAATAGCACCACCAAGACCAAAAGAAGAAGCACTACCAAAAGGTCTAACCACCCTTCTTAAATCATCAATATCATCAGCCATGTAAGGTGCAAGAGCCAAAAAAAAAAGAAAAAAGAATGAATGCTCTTAAACATGGAGTCAAAGAGGAGTGAGACAAGAATAAAAAAAGGTCCAAAAATCTGGACTGCAGATTTTATACCTGAGGGTTGATCAGTTGAGCTGGTGTCAAGCAAGCAAAGACGTCAAGATCACTTTCTAGGCATCTTTCGATTAGTCGAAGCTGTTGAGCTCAGCTATCGAAAGTTTCAATTGGTCGAGGTAGGTGTCTAGAGCACAGAGACCAGAAGATGATTAAAGAAGATAATTTTCATGAGAAATGAGAAAAAATGCTCAGGAAAAGATGAAAAAAATGCCAAAAAAAAAAACTACAAAAAAATGAACATGATATGCTACAACATGCATAGAAACACTTAGAAAGAAGTTCACACAATCTCAACTTAGAAAGCACTTAATTTTGCATATACTCAAGAATAATGAACTCAAAGGTTAAGTAATCAAAAAATTAATCAAACTGAGTACCCAATTTAGCAAGGAATATGCTTGAGTGTGTGAATCACTAGTCAGTGTACAAGATTTGTCACTTCTGAGATAAACGACTACAAACATACAATTTAATTAAATGACTTATATCACATCTGCTTAATGGGGACCATCACCTTTAAGGTACGTCATATGAATCCCACATCTTCTAAATGACTTCTTCCAATCAAAGACATGTGCAAAAAAAAATTAAGCTTTATGCTACTAGCACAATCAAGAGCATACATTTTTATAGAAAATTTTTATTAAGCCCATACAATTTTTATTTTATTTTACCCTTTACTTTTTCTAAAGTGATATGCATCCCTTATTAGCACAGGTTTTTCATTTTAGCACTAGGGTATTTTGAGTGGCAAACACAAGTGGTGAGATGATTATTTATGCCTTTCTCTCAAGATTTTTTAGTCCTTTCCATCAAAGAGAGTGATAATAGACTTAACTAATTTAATCATAGATATTTAATCGAGTATCATACAAAATCTAACACTTGGTTAACTGACATAGTGTGTGCATTAAGAGTGCTCAACCAAGCAATAGAGGGTACACATGTAAGAAGAATCAATTTCTTAACTACCCCATAAGTATATGTACTTTCAGGCACACAACGCAAAACCAAATAATTTTGTATTTTTTTATTTTTCAATTTTTGTTCTTTTTCTTGTTGAAAATAAGCAACAAAAATGCAAAGCAAAAAAATACTAATGCACAAATGATTCCTAGCATATATGAAATGCATGAAGCACAACAAGGAATCAAAAAAAAAAAAAAAAAAAAAGTGTCCTACAGAAGATTGAAAGAATTCTACTACCAAAAGGTCTAACCACCCTTCTTAAATCATCAATATCATCAGCCATGTAAGGTGCAAGAGCCAAAAAAAAAAAAAAAAAAAGAATGCTCTTAAACATGGAGTCAGAGGAGTGAGACAAGAATAAAAAAAGGTCCAAAAATCTAGACTGCAGATTTTATACCTAAGGGTTGATCAGTTGAGCTGGTGTCGAGCTAGGTGTCAAGCAAGCAAAGACTTCAAGATCACTTTCTAGGCATCTTTCGATTAGTCGAAGCTGTCGAGCTCAGCTATCGAAAGTCTCAATTGGTCAAGGTAGGTGTCTAGAGCACAAAGACCAGAAGATGATTAAAGAAGATAATTTTCATGAGAAATGAGAAAAAATGCTCAGGAAAAGATGAAAAAAATGCCAAAAAAAAAAACTACAAAAAAATGAACATGATATGCTACAACATGCATAGAAACACTTAGAAAGAAGTTCACACAATCTCAACTCAGAAAGCACTTAATTTTGCATATACTCAAGAATAATGAACTCAAAGGTTAAGTAATCAAAAAATTAATCAAACTGAGTACCCAATTTAGCAAGGAATATGCTTGAGTGTGTGAATCACTAGTCAGTGTACAAGATTTGTCACTTCTGAGATAAACGACTACAAACATACAATTTAATTAAATGAATTATATCACATCTGCTTAATGGGGACCATCACCTTTAAGGTACATCATATGAATCTCACATCTTCTAAATGACTTCTTCCAATCAAAGACATGTGCAAAAAAAAATTAAGCTTTATGCTACTAGCACAGTCAAGAGCATACATTTTTATAGAAAATTTTTATTAAGCCCATACAATTTTTATTTTATTTTACCCTTTAATTTTTCTAAAGTGATATGCATCCCTTATTAGCACAGGTTTTTCATTTTAGAACTAGGGTATTTTGAGTGGCAAACACAAGTGGTGAGATGATTATTTATGCCTTTCTCTCAAAATTTTTTAGTCCTTTCCATCAAAGAGAGTGATAATAGACTTAACTAATTTAATCATAGATATTTAATCGAGTATCATACAAAATCTAACACTTGGTTAACTGACATAGTGTGTGCATTAAGAGTGCTCAACCAAGCAATAGAGGGTACACATGTAAGAAGAATCAATTTCTTAACTACCCCTTGAGTATATGTACTTTCAGGCACACAACACAAAACCAAATAATTTTGTATTTTTTTATTTTTCAATTTTTGTTCTTTTTCTTTTTGAAAATAAGCAACAAAAATGCAAAGCAAAAAAATACTAATGCACAAATGATTCCTAGCATATATGAAATGCATGAAGCACAACAAGGAATCAAAAAAAAAAAAAAAAGGTGTCCTACAGAAGATTGAAAGAATTCAAATAGAGGACAAACATAAAGCCAATTAAGTCTTTAGATCCTTCCCCACCCACACAGCATGAACCTTTTGCTGTGAAGATGAAGAGGCCCAAATCCTTGAAAGGACGGGGAGTCCCTTGAAACCGAGTTAGAAAGCTCAAAGCTTTTAATAACTCTTTAACCAATGGTATAGGATCATGTACCTCTGACAATTTAGACACTCGCTTTTCAGGATGAACCTTGAAATAGTTAGGGCGAGTGTGACCAGGAACACCACTATAGTGACAAACATGAGTAGACTTAGGTCTACTTTGCTCTCTTGAAGTCATTTTAGCTTTGACTTCAGATTAAGATCTTAGCTGCAAACAATTAGGTCTAATGTGACCAACCAATCCACAATGGTGACAAGTATGAACAAATTCAAATTTTCCTTTATGCTTAAGACAAGATTTCTTAACAAGATACACCACATCCTTTTCGACCTCATCCTCATCCGATGATTCTTAAGCTTCCATTCTCTCATTGATCGTCACAAAGCTCTCAGTAGTAATTGTAGAATTTTTCTCAATCTTTGAGTCCTCCATCTTTTCCCCCATGTTAAACTTCCTAATTACCACCTCATTCAGCTTCCTATAAAATGAGTCGAATGACTCATCTTCACTCATCTTCACCTCTTTGAAGCATGCGGTAAGCATCTGCAACTTGGTGTCCTTCACCTTCTTGGTGCCTTCATAGGTCGTCTCCAAGATTTGGCATACCTCCTTGGCAATTGTAACGTGAGAAATCTTGTGAAACTCATCTGGAGAAACACCATAGAAAATAGTATTTAGTGTCTTGCTATTAGCATTAGCTACCGCAAGGATTGCCTTATCCTATATGGATTTAGCAGCGTCCAACCCAATCCATCCTATATCTACAGTATCTCAAACACTCTCATCAATTGAACATAGGAATTCTCTCATACGGACTTTCCAAAATGCATAATTGATTCCATCAAAATATGAAGGAGCATTAAGAGATTGAGATCGATCTATCTCAAAAGGGGTCAAGGATCGCACTTAGGTAATTAAACCACAACAAGTGCACCCGCTCTGATACCAATTGAAAGTTCAATTACTGTGTAAAACACCAATGAACATTTAGACCCCCAAATATAAAATTACCAACACAAGCTTATAATCAAATAATATATGTATGAAAAATGAAATATAAGCTAGATCCAAATTGGTAACACACTCTAAACCATAATTAATAACCAACACAGCAGTAATTAAAAGGTAAAGAGAAAAGGAAGAAAGATGCAAACACAAAAATAACATGACGATGTATTATCGAAGAGGAAACCGAAGTACTCGGCGTAAAACATCTCCGCCGTCCTCCAAGCGGTTAATAATCCACTAGAGAATAAAGTTATGATATATGAATAGCAGAAAACCCTCCAAGCCTAATCTACCCAGTGCATCTAAGCCCTCCAAGCTTCTTGCTGCAACAGGGTTACCCCGAACCTTGTCTTTTCTAGCTTATCAAATCCCGCAATAGCCCATGCATCAACCAAAATGAATTGGTCCCTTCTGAACTGCTTCCCAAGCACTAAAATACCTCCTCACTAATATGGGTATAGTGAGATAAGGATTTTACTAAATGTATCTCTCAATGATATATCAATGGAGAGGGTGAGAATAGAGGAATTTAGAGAATCAAAGAATGAAGATTGTGGATGAGTCAATCTTGTTTTTTTTTCTAGGATTTCTCTCTCAAATTCTCTCTAGAAACTCTCTACATTTCGTGGGTATAAGGGTGTTTATAGTAGGGTATATGAGGAATGCAAAAAGTCATGTGTCAACCAAACAGGGCATTCTGGCAACTCAACCTCGCAACTGAATGAGTCAGAGTTAGAGTCGCGAACTAACTGTCTAGTCAGACTGAAAGTTGTCCTGTAGTGCTCCAACTGTCATGACCCTTCAACTCCCTGCATGCTTCACATGTGTTCCACTTTGGCGACTTGCCAGTCGTGAGCCAGTTGCGAGATCTAGTCACGAGGCCCTTCTTGAGTGCACACATCTTGAGTTTTCTTCACACTCTCTCACACACTACCCTTACATAAATCCCACCTAAATACAGAATATCTAATTACTAAATTACAAGCAAATTTGGCACGAAATAAGGCCAACACATAATTGAATTAATTCAACCTTAAAAGTAAGATCATGCACATTAAGACAATTAGCAATTTCCATGATAGCAGGGGTCAAGGATCACACTCTAGACAAATAGTCCTATCAAAATGTATTTGCTCTAATACCAATTGTTAGGGTTTTAGACCTGAGTTGTCTCAGATTTTAGCAAATTTTAACCCAATACTTAATTAGATTAATTATGCAATAGATCTTATTTAAACAAACATCAAACAAGCATAAATCACATGAACACCAAGAATGATGACTTAGGAAAACTTTTGAAACTATGGTTTCAAAGTAAAAAACCTAAGGAAGATTTAACCTAAACAATCCTTAAGACATCATTTTACTAATAGAATGAAAGTTTATACAATAGACTTAACCCTAAATCTACTGCTATCTTATGTAGTATTTACTTACGTGACTACACGCAACTCCAAATCCACAGACTCTTCTACTATGAAACTATTGCACACAAACGCACATGTTTATGACTTTGAGACTCCACTCAAAGGTTTAGATCAACTGTGGTTGATTTGATTTCAACTACTTTCTTCTAAAGCCAGATATGTTGTTTGCTTAAGCTCTCCAGCTGTAGCTTCAAAAGGGTTTGGAAAACTCCAAATTTGTGTACAAAACACTCCATCTTGAATTGTTTAAAACATGCTCTAGGGTTTTCATTTAAATATCCTTACGATCCATCAAAAACCTAGATCCAAAGGCTAAGAAAGAAAGTGAGATTTCAAATCTATATGAATCTTGATCAATCAAGATGTGCATCTCAATCGGGTGAGATTGTTTCTGCACTCATCTTTTCTTACTTCCTTAAGTCTTCAATTGTGCAAAAGAAGCAGAACTTCATTTTTCTTGTTTCTAAATATTTCTAGACTAAATACTAGACAAAAACTAAGTTCTAATGTTACAATTTGTTCATAGTTGCCAACCTAAAAATATAGACTTTATACTCTTTATCATCAGATCAAAACACCAATTATTTTTTGGTGTAAACAGAAATTGAATCTTAGATCTCTTATTCAACCATCAGAAACTTTATCAATTGAACTAAAAAAAAATTACCACCTTGATGCAGGGAATTGCTACTAGCAATATTTATTTGTTCATTCATTTTATTCTTTATTCTTTTATTCCAATCTCTCTCATCTTAGCATCTCATTCTACGTCATCTCTCTGTCTCTGTGAAATATGGTAAAACCAAAATTAAAAGGGAGGGTGAGGGTTTGAAATTGAATTAATATTAAAAAAAAAAAAAAAAAAAGAAGGAAGGGGTTCTCAAGTAGTGGTAACAAGGGCGAATAGAATAGAGGCAAAGTTGCAATCAGCACGGGAAGCCATTGCTTTGGAGATCAACGACATGTCATACCAGCATGATGGGCATGCCGTCATCAGAGCCAACACTGCAGAAGGCCAAAGTGAGATTCACTTCAACATGGATTTTTTCTTCCACATCAGATTACTACCACTTGCAACTCTAGGCTTAGAGACTCAAGTTCCTTCACTAAAATCGAGTTTCAAAGCTTCAAGATTCTAGTTTGCAAAATAATTTTGCAAACTTGACGACTAATTAAATTGTTCCAAAAATAATGTTAAATGGAAAATTTTCCCTATAACTTCCTGTAATTATATTCTTAATTTTGTTGGATATTAAAAAATAGATAAATATGTGTGTGTGTGTGTGTGTGTGGAAAATGAATTTTTTCAAATATTTTCTAAGCTTTTAATTTGCCCATTCACCAGGAAAGATGCAAGTGAGGTCAATCACTATTACAATGAAGACTTTGTCACACAACATCATATTTTTAGAGAGCTTGCTCTGCATCAAAGTAGCCAAGAGCCTATGGACAACGGCTAAGACTGATTATGAACATAAGTGGAAACAATCTACCAAAGTGGTGGATGGAAAAGAAACAACAACTCATCAATGCACGCCTATTATCTATCTCAACTGGTTGGCACTTTCTCTCTCCCAAATACACATGCATACACATACACATTATGTAACCTACATAATATCGAGTGCTAATCACATCATAATACAATCAGGGGCAAAGGGAAGGGGGGGGGGGGAGGGAGGGGAGTGGTTAGAGGGGGTCGTGAGCCCCTTGACCTTTCAAAAATCCATCCTCATATTTTTGGTAAAAAATTTATCTTTACATATAAATTAAATAATGGTCCCCCTAGATTTTTACCGAAAACATGTAACACATTTATTTAGATGACTAATACATCATTTTTTTTATACAAGATAAAAATTATACTTTAGTCTAATCTAAGTGTATATGTGTGTGAAACTCCCTTCAAGAGATTTGAACTCCACCCTTACCCCTTACACCCCACAAGCACTAACACATCATTTTTGTTTCCTCTAATTACTCTTATACTATGAATAACTCATTAATTCAAAATGTATTTAATGTATTTCATAAAAATAGGAAAAATTTATATAATATTAATGCCTATTTCTTTTCTCTAATCACTCTTATAACATAATAGTATATCCAAGAAATATATAAGTAAATCTTTTTAGTAAAAACTTCTTTATTATTATAATTTTTCATTTAGAAAAGGCAAAGTTTACCTACGAAATTGATTGCAACCTAAACCTACAACCTTACTCAATAAAATTAGAAATATGAAGGGTTTTTTTTTTTTTTTT
>NW_027069557.1:9880-18184 GCF_002906115.3 Quercus suber | reverse complement strand
GACATAGTTTTTAACTTGAAATTCATTAACAGTTCTTTTACCATTGTCTTTCCTAGAAAAACTAGCATCTTTAAAAGTAGGAACATACACTTTAACATTTTTAGGCTTAATGGGAGTAGATTTAGATGTGGGTTCAGCAAAAGGCTTAAGACTAGACACATTTTCTAGTTTAACTTTAGACTCAACTAGGTCTTCTTCTAAGCCTTTAACCTTAACCTTGAGGAATTTATTTTCAATTTTGATCTCATCTACCAACTTGTTAGTCTCTTCGAGATTTACTTTTAAGTCCTTTTTGACATGTTCAATTTCATTCAATTTATTTAAGGACTTTTCAGTCATTTTTTTTATATTTTTCAACTAACTTGTTGGATTCCTCAAATTTAGCCTCTAATCTTATAGATTTTTTTGGCATATTTATAAGGTCTTTATAAAGCTTATTATATGGTTCTTGAAGGTCATCAAAATCACTTGAATTAATAATGAAAGTTCAATTACTGTGTAAAACACCAATGAACATTTAGACCCCCAAATATAAAATTACCAACACAACTTATAATCAAATAATATATGTATGAAAAATGAAATATAAGACTAGATCCAAATTGGTAACACACTCTAAACCATAAACTAACAACACAGCAGTAATTAAAAGGTAAAGAGAAAGGAAGAAAGATGCAAACACAGAAAAATACGAGTGTTTTCGAAGAGGAAACCGAAGACTCGGCGAAACCTCTCTGCCGCCCTCCAAGCGGAATAATCCACTAGAAATCAATTAGGTACATGTAGCAGAAGACCCCAAGCCTAATCTACCCAGTGCACCTAAGCCCTTCAAGCCTCTCTCCAACAAGGTTCTCGAACCTTGTCTTGTCTAGCACGGATCCCGCAACAGCTCCATGTTGCATCAACCAAAATGAATTGGTCCCTTCTGAATTGTTTTTTTTTTTTTTTTTTTTTCCTTTAGAAGAAACAACAATTTTTTTTTTTAATTTTTTTTTAGAATTAAACAAAAAATGTTGATTTCACAGATGGGAGTTAAGAATCTTTAGTTTTTATTAATGTTAGATATATACTTTGTTATATGTAAGAAAATAGCATTTGTTAAATAATATTACAAACATTTTTTATGTGTGTAGGATATTCTTTGGATTTATTTATTTTCTAATTTATATTTAGCTTGGCCCCCCATAAATAAATTTTCTGGTGTATACAATGTTTCTCTTTTTTTGCAGATGAATCATTCTTGTGGAGTTGGTGCAACATTCAAGCACTTAAAGTTGAGGTTTTAATTCTAAACTTCCAAACAAAGAATTACACTTTACCTGACTTTGTGGAGAAAACAAATGAACTCAAGGCTTTGATAGTCAGTAATTATGGTTTCTTTCATGCTGAAATAAAAAATTTTCAACTGCTCTGGTCTCTACCCAATTTAAAGAGAATTAGGTTAGAGAAGATTTCAATTTCTTCCCTTTGTGAGACCCTTGTACCATTGAAGAGTTTAAGAAAAATATCATTATTTATGTGCAATATTGGTAAGGCTTTTGAGAATTGTACTAACAAGGTTTCATATGCATTGCCAAATCTAGAAGAGATAAACATTGACTATTGCAATGATCTGGTAGAACTACCTCTTGGGCTATGTGATATTGTCCACCTAAAAAAACTCTGCATCACCAATTGTCATAAGTTGGCTATACTACCTAAAGGAACTGGAAAGCTGGTGAATTTAGAAAACCTAAGGCTTAGGTCTTGTATTGATTTGTTAGAGTTGCCAGAGTCAATTAGAAGCCTCCATAAGTTAAGCATTCTTGACATATCTGATTGCCTAAGCATTAGCCAGTTGCCAAAACATATTGGTGAGTTATGTAATTTAAAAGTGCTGAACATGAAAGGGTGCTTGAAGTTACGTAATCCATTGCCAGAATCAACAATGGATCTTAAGCAACTAAAGATTGTGGTATGTGATGAAGAGAGGGCCAAGTTATGGGAGCCTATCAAGGAATTCCTCACCAAGCTTAAGATTGAGGTGGCTAAGAACGATATCAACTTGAATTGGCTTCTCAAGTAAGATTTTGAGAACCGTTTCTTTTTAGAAATTGTTGTCTTGTGGGTTTAATATGGTCATTGTCATATTTGTTGTCTTTCCTATTTCTTTGGTGTGCATGTTGTAAGCACCCCCCCGCCCCCCCCTTTTTTTTTTTTGCTTGGTTCTTATTTTTCAGAATAATTGACTTTTGTGTTGTAATCAAAACATAAATAATTAAGGGAAAGTTAATAAGAAACTTATGTTATTTCGTCAGTTTTATATGTATAGATGAGTTTGAACTTTGGAGGCCGATCTCCCCCAAGAAACTCATAAAATATCATTTTCACTCTGTTTTTTCTTAAGAAATCCAAATTAGGGAATTGAAATGTGTTGTATATACGAAAGCATCCCAAAGAAATGAATCCAAAAAAATGTGGAGAACTAATAGATAATAGAGTTCCTATTATCTATTAGTTAAAAAAGACTACAAAACACCATCTATATACAAAATATATAGGTTGATATTGACTTAAGCATCGGAGGCTCCCCTATTGGGCACAACCCGATGGTTTCTTCGACAAACTCTCTTCTTGCATATCTTAAAGGCTTGTCAAAAGCTATGGATTGGACGGTGACTCAATTGACAATTTTTAGATTCATCAGGTTGGTGCTGTCTGTGGGGGGTGATAAGTCATTGTTCTCTTCTCATGACAAAATATTACCTGTGGTCTCTTTATTCATAAGAGGTATGTGTTTAATGAAACACTATGCAATTATATGTTTAAATATGCTCCTTTAGATAAATTGCAGAATGACAGATTTTGGACCGTTAATCATAACAGTCAAGTGAAGGGCCTGAGAAGAGTACGAAACAAAATTAGCCAACTAGGCCACTGTCTCAAAGAGGCAAAAATCGAAGGGCCATTTCATTGGTCATCGCCGAACAACAAGGTAGCAAAAACAAAAGCACCCAGGATGACCTCGTCCCTAAAGGGAAGAAATACAACCTCGAAGGGACTTGAACGGATCACAACAACGTGGCCTAGATCTTGTACCCTCAAAAGAATGAAGCAAAATAGATCTAGCTCATAAACATGAAATATCATGTATTCATGTTAAACTTAAACAAAGAAATCCTAAAAGAGAAGAGCTCGTCAAGAAAACTTCAGCAATGAAAGACCAAGGTATGTGGCAAAATAATATCATGATCCAAGGTATCAAGGTAACTTATTTACGTCTTTCTTTTTAATATTCGTGTACATCTAATTAGTCTCTCAAAAAAAAAAGAAATAGCCACGAGAAATATTATTTTATTTGAACTAAAGGCATGTCGAGCTTGCAAAATTATTTACAAATTTGTATACATAAAAAATAAAAGAGAAATAAAACACGAGCAAGTTCTAGGACTACGTACATGCACCCACTTCATTATTATGCCTTGTATATTGAAAATATTGATATGAAAATTTTCAAAAAAACCCCCATCAAATGCATAAAGCACAACAATTTTGATGAATGTTAGGTCTCAATATATAAGATTATCAATATTCTTCGAACAAGAGCAAGCTTAGCAAGAGCTCAAAAAAATTAACTGACAAAAAGCGCAGTTTTGAATGAATTACAGGGGAAAGAATAAGAGAAAACATATTCCCCTATGCTACATATTCTCTTGATAATGTTTATGTACAATGATCAATAAATGTGTAACTCAACTCCTACCCCCAAGCAAATTCCAACTATTCACATGAAATATTATTGTCACAAAACTTATTTTTGTAGATGCTATAAAACTTACACCTAGTGATTTTTCATACAAAAATGTATGTACTAGTAGATGAATTACAAAAGAGATAAAGCTTTAGGATTACAAGAAAATAATTGGTCCAATCAGAATATTAGCCCAATAAGAAAAAGGCCTTACTAGGCCTGAAAGCTCGAAAATGTGTTGAAAACACAAGAGCTATTTAGACCCCCCAATTAAAGTTACGGCTCGATAGATTTTAACACTAACTTACTACAAAGTGCGGAATAGTGTAAATGCAAGCGGATGAACAAATAAACTACTATAATCCATAAACTAAGCAACACAGCAGTATAATGGAATATAAAAGAGTAGGGAAGAAGGATGCAAACACAGAAAACATCGAGACGTGTTTTCGAAGAGGAAACCGAAGAACTCGGCGAAAAATCTCTTCGCCGCCCTCCAAACAGAAATCGATCCACTAGACAATCAATTAGGATACATGGGTTAGCAAGAGACCCTCCAAGCCTAATCTACCCGATGCACCTAAGCCCTCCAAGCTCCTACTCCAACAAGGCTTCTCGAAACCATGTCTTGTCTAGCACCCCGGATCCCGCAACAGGCTCCATGTTGCATCTGCCATACCAAACTTCTTCCAATGCTTCCCAGCAGCACCAAAACGTCACACAGCACTCTCAAAGGGTGTGGTAAGTGTTTGGGCTATCAACCTCTCAATTGTGTGGAAATGGAGAGGGAAGGGTTGAGGAGATACCACAAGCAAGTGTATAGAGAAAGGTGGGGATGACAATCTCTAATTCCAAATGTGTTTGGCTAGGGTTTTCTCTCTGAAGCATTCCTCAACATTTGTGGGTAATGAGGGTATATATAGGATAGGTACAGAAAGTGTGAGTCAATCAGTACAGGCTGGCAGAACAGATTGCCTCGCGGGTGTCTCGCGGGAAGGCCTTACCCGTGAGATACTCGCGAGACACAGTTGTCTCCACCTGGCCTGACTCTTCGCATTCCAGCATGTGCATGGCACATGATTCATTTCGCGGGAAGCTAGGTCACAACATACCCGCGAGAATTCTTATCCTTCAAATGCTTGAGTCTTCACACTCTCTCTCTCTATCACACATACCTTACAACAAATCCCACACTAGATACAGGGTATGAACGATTGAAAATGATTACAATCAAATTTGGCACGGAATAAAAGCCAACAAAATACATAGTTGTAAATAACAACTTTACAAGGCCATTGATAGCTTATTATTCATTTATATATTATTCTAAAATTCTTGTTTAACCAAATTTTGGCAAGCACATGTGCTACTTAATGTAGATAACAACATGGCCTCAAAAAGGTCCAAAACGACATAGCGTCAAGGAATCTTTTCCGCAACAAATGATATAAATTCCCTAAGTGTGAGTATAAATCATACGATAAGCAAAATGATACAAATTCCCCAAGTGGGAGTATAAATCATATGACAATCAAAATGATTCAAATTCCCCAAGTGGGATTATAAATCATACAACGAGCAAAATGATACAAATTCCCCAAATGGGAGTATAAATCATATGACGAGAAAAATGATACACATTCTCCCAACAAGAATATAAATCATATGATGAGTAAAAGTCCCTCCACAAAATGCAATCACTTGATGAACAACAATGGAAAAACATCAAGTCTTCCTCAAAAGCCCCATCGTCAAAACAACAAATGGCATGAACAAGGTAAAATAAAAACTTTATAATTAAAATTTAATTTTTGCAAAAAAGTGAAATTAATATTCCGCGATACATTCTTCGTGAAAGAATAAAATCATCCAATCAACAGAGGATAAAAATTCTTCACACAAGAATATAAATCATGGAAGAATAAGATCGTCCAAATATCAAAATTCTTCAAGCAACAAAAGAATGATGAAAGCATCCAAAGAGGCCACTAAACCTCACCCAGGTTGTCCAAAGAAATTAGCTTACTTACAAGATCAAGCTATGATCTCTCAAACATCCAAAAGGACCTTTAAAAAGCAGACACTAAGAAGTTGTCACAGATAAACCACTAATCCTGAAGAAGAAAGTAGTTGAATATAAAGAAGTTTGAATCTAAACAAGTCAAGAACATTCTCTAAGTCTGACTAGCACAAAGCAAAATTAGACTCAAGAATGGGGGGCAACTGATGAGTCCAGAAAAATCAATTGATCGTCCACCATAATGTACGACATTAAGTCACCAGCAAGCCATCAAAGAAAGATAAGTAACCACTTAAGCACATTCAATATATTCAATGACAGTTGCTACTCAATGGTCTTAAACTCCCATCAAGATAATGACAGTTACACTGAGGGTAATAATCACCTAAAATTATGTCCAATAGCTACTTAAGTCACCTATAAAAACGGATAATCCGCGTCACTTGCAAAGGTACATCAAAAAAGATTACAAAACACCATATATATACAAAATATTTAGGTTGATACTGACTTAAGCATCGGAGGCTCCCCCATTGGGCACAACCCTGTGGTCTTTTCGATCAATCCTATTTCTTCTTGCAGATCTTAAAAGCTCATCAAAAACTATGGATTGAATGAGTAACTCAACTGACGATTTTTGGTTTCATCGAAAACATTATTACTATTTGTCTAACATCATGTAGAAATAAGCAATGGCTCTCAAGCTGGCTTGAAGTGCCAACAGTCTCCACATGAACAATTCCCATGCTCAAAAGAATGTAATTTATTTAAATCCCTTTCTATTACTTTTTTTTTAACAATCTTTGTAATAAATTTAAAGGCAATGTAGCAATTTATACAAGTTCTTAAATTGTTAAAAAGCCCGTCATCATTCCTGGTGGAGTTAAAATGATTCCAACTGCGACTGCAAGCTTCTCATTGGGGTAGGAAAGATTTTTCTGTTTATGCTCAAGCTTCAGAGGCGCTTTGTTAATCCCCATATGATACAAACATAATGATTTGTTATATGCGTTAAGCCATCTTTTCCTTTATCAAGTAGAAATATTCAAGTCCTTTATCAACTAATCCAGCATGAATACAAGCAGAAAGAACCCCAACAAACGTAACGTGGTCAGGCTGCGTACTTCGTTCGAGAAGCAACTCAGAGAACTTATTCGGTTGACCATTTTAAGCATTTCTAACAATTGGGGAAGTCCATGAAACTAAATCTGATTTAAGAATCCGTTTAAATCCTTTGTTGCATTCTCAATAATCCCATACTTTGAATCCATATGAACAATATCACTTGCTGTAAATGATAAGGGATCAAGCCTTATCTGTGTTATGTAGCCATGAACTTGCTTGCCCA
The DNA here is from genome assembly GCF_002906115.3 of Quercus suber. Classification (NCBI taxonomy): domain Eukaryota; kingdom Viridiplantae; phylum Streptophyta; class Magnoliopsida; order Fagales; family Fagaceae; genus Quercus; species Quercus suber. The sequence continues at coordinate 11,086 of NW_027069557.1, read as the reverse complement.
TGGCCTCTACAACTTGATCAGCACAAGCATTTAAAATCCCGGCAAACTTGGATCATTATGTCTAATCCCTAATCTCAAAATCCCATCAATGCTAAGAACATAGAAAATCAGTCTTCCTGTCTTCCTTGTACATTACTAATCTTAATCTATCAATCATTGTTGTCCAAGAGACAACATCCTGGTCCACCATCTTGTCAGAAATGAGCCAAGCCTCCCCTGTAATTGTGCATTTCCCATAGATATTTGATGAGACACTCCAAACCAACTCATCAGAATCCAATCCACATTATTTATCCATGAATCTCTCTGCCAGTATATAAATTTGGAATTGAAGTTGAGGCAGCAGGAGCACTAGATTATGTGACTGTGCAGGGGGGATGCAGATGAGCAGACCTAAAAGCCCAAGAGAGCCCAACAAGTTAATGATAAAAGGAGGGGCCCAAACCAGGCATTATGGGCCTAAATAAAAGGAAGTCGGCCCGGGCAAGGCTCATCCTAGCCACGTTCAAGAACCAGAGCTAGATTAGCCAGTAAGGGTCGCCATGACAGATTCCAAGAAGATCTATCCGAGGAAGACCTATTCCTCGGATCTTGTCTGATCAGGAGCAAGCGGAGAGCTCAGAAACATATTTAGAGCCAGGTAAATCTATAAGTTATCAATAGGCAACCACCTTCTCAAATGAATAATTCAGCTCTTAAGGTGCGTTTGTCTGGAGGTAAAATAAATTGAAATGAAAACTTTGAAGAGAAAATAAGGAGAATTTTTTTTTTTAAAGTGTGTTTGATTTGATGAAGAGAAAGGAAAATAAATGATAAAGCTCAGATGTTTTTCTTCCAAACCCATCAAAAAGTTCTCTCCAATATAAAAAGAAAATTGAAAGAAAGAAGCTCATGAGCTTCCAAAAATACCCCTCGTGTTAGAATTCACCTCCAAGTCCAATCGTGTTGGCTTCTTTTTTTTTCTTTCTTTTTTTTTTCCCTTTGATCTTTCCTTTCACTGTTACGTGTTGGCTTCCTTTATCTTTTTCTTTTTTTCTTTTTTTTTATCTGTTACTAACTAACGTGTTGGCTTCCTTCTTCTTCTTCTCTTTTTCCTTTTTTTTTTTTTTTCTCTGTCTGTTAACTAACGTGTTTCTCTGTTACTAACTAACGTGTTGGCTTCCTCCTTTTTTTTTTTTTTTTTTTTTTTTTTTTTTTTTTTTTTTT
>NW_027069557.1:0-5591 GCF_002906115.3 Quercus suber | reverse complement strand
GGCTAACAATTTTCTCTCCAAAACATTTATTGTAGGAACATAAAAGTTTTCCATCGTAGACTTTTCACGCTTAAAGAACATGACTTGCCAACTAATCAGCCTATAGTTTTTAGTACCTACAGCAATTTCACAACATCAAGAATAAATCCCAGTGTATACAATGTCGAATTCCATAGTCTCCTATTACATCAAATGAGTGTTTAGTTTTTCTCGCAAAGTATTGAATAGTAAAGCTTCTGGTTTATAGTCTCAACTATAACTCTCAATCATGTTGGACTTGGATGACACCTTTCCACAACATATCATTATGAGATGCAGAAAAAATTTGGAGTGTACACAACGTTTCGTGTGGATGGGAAGAAATTTCATACTATTCCAATTGGTTAGGTCAATAAGGGACCTATTCCAATTTAATGATCTTGGAATTTTGTATACAAGTAATAACAAGGAAACTTCCGCCTAAAAGTCGGACTTTTGGCAAGAGAAAAAATTGATGTCTAGACAAATCAAGCCAACCAAAATGGACCATATTCTTAATTTCTTATCTTGATTTGTTCCACGAACAAGATTTACAGTCAATGCTTGGCGTATAAAAGTTGAACATCTTATCTAAAGTTCATTCTTTGAAAGCTTGAGAAAAAATTCATTTAAACCAACACAATATATAAATTATAAAGGAATCAAAGAAAAATTGTCAAAAATAATGAAAATTTAATTTGTGCTTAAATTCTTATAAGGATGAACACAATAGCAATATCCTTTTTTTTTAAAGATAAAAAAAATATATGCTTATTTTGTATGTTTGATAAAGTCTATCACAAAGTTTTTTTAGACTCATGCTGATTAGTGATTAGGAGTTATAAAGGAATAATCATCGATATATATATATATATATATAAAAGCAGAGACCATATGCGGGAGTGCATGAAGTCTTGCCAAGTACGCTCTAATTTTGCTTTCATTTTTTTTCTCTTTTTACTCTTTCATTAAGTATTTTTACTTTTTATCCAAAAGTTCATATTAACTTATTTTACTGTTAGCTTATTAATGTCTCATTAATTTACTAAACTTACACACACTTTTCTCTATTCTTCTTGTCTTTTAGACACCCACCATTTTAGTATTTTAAAAAGCAAAAAAATAATAATTAAGGACTAATAATAATAACTACCAGATAAGGCCTTGAAGAAAGATAGAGAGACACAAATAATGTTGTGGATTGTTATATAAAACGCGGATGCAGTTGAGCTAGCTTTGATTTTCTCACGCACAGAGAAGTATCCAGATGAACCTCCGCTTTTAAATGTAAAGAGGTTGGTATATTCTGAGGATATCGCTGCACTGACAAGCAATCTACCATTCTCTACTTTTATAAGCTTTAGCAGTTATTCTATAATAACTATAACTCAAATTTTTACCTTTGTTTTTTTGTTTGTTAATTTCTCTTTTCAACTTCGACCTTAATTTTGATTGGCTTAGCTTTGCTTTCAACTCATTGAGCCCACCTCTACTGCATACAAGCATACAACACAAAAAATCAACATTCTTAGAACTACCTTCATTTGGTGAATGCACAATTAAAGTGGCATCATATGGATTCTCCAAAAAAAAAAAAAAAAAAAGTGGCATCATATGGTTGCACCTTTACTCTGTTATATGCCTGTACTTACTACCGTGTCTGTGTTCTGTAAATAAGTTGTAAATCATCCTTCATATTGACTTTGGTATCTATAATCTGTAACATATAAATTTTCACAATACTTATGCTACTATGTTGCTAAGGGGTCACCTCCTTTGTTATACAGGCTACCCAACACCATCAAGACACTGAAACCCCTACGGGTTTTTTTTTTTTTTTCCTTTTTCTTTTTAAAATTAGGGGTGGGTAATTTGGTTAGATAGTGTTTGTTTTGGGTATATAAGTAGAGAGAGTATTTGGTGCACAATGTAAAGCCATATTCTACCATGGTTCAATTTTAAATCATCTATAAGACACATGCATACACATTTGTCCAAACCATGTCATAATGTCGCACTATCAATAAGGGGAAGACGATCAGAGAGTTGGACAAACTTTCATTTCATGGTATGAAATATGTGAACACAACACAAATTTGTTAATTTTTATGGTCCCGTTACTCTTTTACATTTATTTTTGGTTTCATGATTTAAAAATAAATAAATAAATAAATAATCGTACCTTAAGAAGGGTACAAATATGCAATGAAGCTATTAAACTAATTTTTAATACCTTAAAATGTATATGTTTCTTTACTCTAATTTAGTTTATTTTTCTTTATAATATATGTGGGGATAAAGGATCAGGCCCAAATTAACGGGCCGAACACCCACGAGAGAACTGTTTCACATCCGAAGAGAAGGATGAGTAGAATGCAAGGTCCAGATTGGAGCGGAATCCTCTGGGCAGAGGATCATTGCTTTCCGAGGAGGATGTCTCCAGTCCGAGGAGGACATCTCCTGTCCGAGGAGGAAGTTTTACCCTGGTATGATAGCGGAGACTAATTGAGCCGGAGAAAAGCCTGGTTGATCGTCCGAGGATCCTACCTGATCAAGATAAGCTCAAAGCACACTCAAAAACGATAAGGATGAAGAAATATCTGAGGGAAAGGCTGCTGCCGCGTATTCAATGCATTGCAACAGCTTTTCTGGCCGCATTTATGTGGAGAAGACACCTGAACAGTGTTTCAAGACCTACCGCCACTCACACAGAGATGAAAAGCAGCTGCCTGACGTGACAGGTACTTGAGCACGTCCACGGATGGGGAGCACGTGGACGGTAGGGATGAGAGTGAGAGTGGCTATATAATAGAGGGAGAGGGTATGAAACGGGGCATGGAATGTGGGCAAAGCTGATCAATAAATAAGAAAAGAAGTGATAATCTTTTGCGGAAAAACTCCCTTGTTCACTCTAGTTCTTCAACCCATACTCTACAAATTAATTGTCTTTGGGTTTACGTAGAGAAACTAGACCCTACAATATATATACACAATATTATCCAAAACCATCTTACATAAAATATTACAAAATTATCCGTGCATCGCACGGGCAACTTACTATTGTACATAAATGTACAAGTGCTACAGTAACCATGCATATATATACGGTTATCGTAACTCTTTTATACATTATTTAGTATTATTTCTCTCCCTTCACATTCTCTCTCTCTCTCTCTCTCTCTCTCTCTCTCTCTCTCTCTCTCTCTCTCTCTCTCTCTCTCAGCACCACCACAACTTGGACACACCACAAAATCAACCAAAAATTAAACAAAAAAAAAAAAAAAAAAAAAAAAAAAAAAAAAAAAACCCACACACGGTCACACCACAAAATCAATCAAAAATCAAACACATACACACCCACACATGAACACACCAATAGAGACAGAGACAAAGAGAGCATTTTTGTGAACTTGTGGTTGTGGGTCGACTGGAACAATGCTTGTGGTACTTTGATGGTGGATCGTTGCTTGTGGATCATTGATCGATGATCATGGATCAGTGAATCGTGGACTATTGGAGAGGTGATTTCAGTTTTTGCTTTATATATATATAAAGCAAAAACTAAGAGAAAATTCAATTAGATCTTAAATCAAAGCATAATTTTATGTCATGTGTCTCATCCAACTTTCTTACTTTGGTACAGCTATTTACTACATTGCAGAGTCCAACTTAATTTTCTTAAATTTTTTTTGCTAAATGAGTTATTAAGTGAGAAAATCATAGAATCAAAATTAATAAATAGGGAAAAAAAAAATACTATCATTGATTTGTTGTCCTCTATGTCCATACCCAGAACTTTACCCCCTATCCTATAATCTCTAGAAAATCTAACAAGTGAGCTAGATCCTCTCCCTATTGGCAACTTTTGCACCTCCAAGACCTAGAGATTCTATACTAAAAAACCTCAATCACTAGGGAAAGTGAAGATGGAGGAGCAAACTAAGATGGAGTAAAGCAAACAGAAAGAAAATGACTTTTTAAAGTGAATTTATATGGCAATGGCTTTTACCAATCTCTCATAGAGGTTTGAAGTGGAAAGCCTCAAGAGCCAAGAATCTTCAATGGTTGAAGGTATTTCGTGCACCTTCGTCCTATAGAAGGCCAGGTCCAACATGTGTATTTTTTTAATAAAAAAATCTATTTATATTTATTTATGGTTTTAGCAATTGGGGTTCATTCTTTGTAGTTGTGACAACACTGCATGACGCTCTTCGAAAGGTTTTTTTTTTATAAAATGGATTTTTTTTTTTTTTTGGTAAACAACGGAACTAACATAAAATTAAATAACCAGTCTATTACAAAAAAGCTCAGCTTTGTCAAAAGCTAGCGCATTTACCACCACAAGCGGTGGTTCATACAAAATGTGGAAGCCCGAATCTAAATTTGCTCCCATTTTAGCCAAAATATCTGCACACTTGCTAGCTTCCCGGAATATGTGGGTCAACGTGCAGTTAGGCAACGAGTTGATCAGGGTCCTACAATCATTTAGGAGAGGTTCAAGCATCAGATTAATAGAGTTTGGGTCAGAAAGTAAATGAACAATATATTCAGCATCCAGTTCAATGTTTATATGTTGGAGATTAAGTTGTTTTGTTAGTAAAAGTCCATCCTTCAGCGCCCAGAGTTCTGCCTTAGTGCTGGATATCACACCAAGTTTCCTAGTAAAACCAGCAATCCAACTCCCTCTACTGCACCTTAACACTCCACCCCCACCAGCCTTGCCAAATGCACCACCAACTGCCCCATCAGAATTCAGTTTCACCCAACCAGGATTAGGCTTCAACCATTTTACTTGAATCTGGGTTCGAGGAGGCTTGTTTGAAAAGTTTGGAACAATAGCATAAAACTCAGTACCTTTCTTAATACACTGCAAGTGAAGAGATGTATCAATTCTTTTTTCTTGAAAACATAATTATTCCGGTGCAGCCATATAAGCCAGACAGCTTGTGGAAAGATGAAACTCCAAGGAATTCCAGTTTGAGCAAGTGGAACAGATAATTCACAATTATATCTCAACCACACAGCCAGCGGGGAATTATAAAAATCTTGGTTAGCATCATTTATACCCAATTTCCTCCAAACAGTCCTTGCAACTCCACAATCACGTAAAAGATGGATGATAGATTCAGAATCACCACCACAAAGATCACAACCAGCAGCAAGATTAAAACCCCGTGAACCTAAGACATCCTTACACGGAATGCTACCGTGGTAGCACAGCCACAGAAAAAATTTTATGCGGGGCGTGGTTTTTGACTTCCAAACCCACAAGTTAGGAGAATAGAGGTTCAGGGGGTTTAAATCTTTAGCAAGTAAATAAGCTGAATTTAAGGAGAAATTACCATCTTTTGAGAAAGCCCAAATAAGGATATCTTGGCTGGCAGAATTTAGCGCAAGGGGAATACCTTTTATTTGCTGCATAATCGAATCAGGGAGAACAAAAGAAACGCTCCTCCCATCGGCTAGAAAATCTTTCACAGATATTTTTTCCTCCCCTTCCATCAAGGGTCCATGAATTTGACATCTCAGCGACCCGACGGCAACCAAAAATCATTCCACACATTCACTCTTTC
>NW_027069556.1:1654586-1657496 GCF_002906115.3 Quercus suber | reverse complement strand
AAAACTAGATATTCTCGCCAAGTCTTGGGCATCAACCTCATGAATCAATCTAGCAGGTGATAAATCTAATCTAATAGTGCCATGCACGATAAAACCTCTGGATTAGCAACATTTTAGAGAAAAGTGACCAATTCATGAACATGTATTCCAAATGGACCCCATGGCAAATGGCGATGCACCAGAAGCTTTGTCTGGAATATCACAACCAGTTTACCAATATTCTCGGCAGTTACACAAAGCCTTAGAAAATATTACACCAAAAGTAATCATGCCCCTTCCAAAAGGGGTCCAATAATTACTTCATGTGAGAGTTTTTTTTATTAATTAATTCCCACCAATTGTTTGACTAAACGCCCTTTCATGCAATACTAATCACCCTAAATTCACATCAATTCAATTTGGTAAACAATCTGTGGTATTTAGGATTCATGCTTTAGTAAAAGTTGCTACTTGCTAGATGCTAGTTAAGGTTTTTGATTGAGCTAGAAATCCTAGCTAGCCACAAAAAGCAAGTAAAGACTAGGGACTATTTTCACACCAGGGCATGTGTAAATGCAATTAGATAATTTAGATTAACACTTCTTTTCTTTCGTCATGTGCCAAGATACCTTATAATCATTGAACATCATTGTAAGGAGGATGAAGTTTCTGACAATGTACTGGCTTTTCTGAGTATAATGGAATGATAGTGTCAGTTGGTCTTAAAAGTGATGAGTCTCCAAAGTTAGGCTTCTCAGTTCTCTTATCCTGCTTGAGTAAAAATCAAGTCAAGGATATGGCAGAAACAAGAAAAAGAAAAAAAGAAATAATAATAATAAGCTGGTAATTCAGTATTTATTTATTTATTTTTGTTAAATGAAAAATGGGTCTTTAATGTAGATTTATCGACTCCATACTACGTGATGGTAATAGATAGTACTATGTGTACCACGTGGATCTTGTTAGGGCTATCGCTCAAACCGCTCATCAAGTGAAGCAATTCTAAGACTTCTACCATGTCAAGCCACATCCTGCTGTGGTTAGTATTTATTTCCATTATTTCTACTGATTGGAAATTTGGAACATATTTGATGTGTGACATAACACAAAGGTGCACTGTATACAACGACAAGCAGGGCCCTCCAAAGAAAAGAGGGTATGAACAAGAACAAAGTTCAATCCCCATTTCCAAAGAAACCCAAAATGTAGTTTCTTTATGCAAATGGACAAATGGTCCACATATTATATTGCGCTCCTCTTTAAATTTTTTAAACAAGCCTGCTCTATCAATCGGCAAAGTCACAACTCTCACAACTATTAAGGCCAATGCTATAGTTGCTTGATAATGCTTCACACTTGGTCATGGAGCCCACTGTGAAACCACTTTAGATTACTGTATCCAACATTCTTCCTTGTGTAATAATCTCAATTAACTTTGTAGTCAACACATAATTGATCATAAATCATTTGAATTCGAAAAGACTGAGCCCAATTGAGATTAAAACTTTGACAAAATGTGTGACACCTAACAAACTATTGGGGCCATGAAAAATACCTAGCCGGTTACTGCCAACAAGAAAAGCCCCAATCAACGTTGGAAGTAGCCGCTGTTTTTGCATAGCAATAATTTCTATGATGATGGGACACACGATCTGGCCTGGCCATTAATAACGTTACTTGCTAAATGCCTAAATCACATGCCGTAAGGCATGCAAAATTGATTATCTTGAAACCATAAATGTATTGGTAGCTATATATATCATTTATGACACCCCCAACAAGATTGTGTGAGGACTATGTTTCTATGAGTGCCTATAAATAGCAAATGGCCCAGTTTTAATATCACTGGGATTGGGTCACAGTTGGAACCATTGACAAGGGCGTGTTAAGTTAATGCTCGTTTTGTACATGCCACGGCTCAGTAGCAAGGACTGTGTTACATAAACTGTTTTATACAATTTTACCTACAGCCTATCATTTATGACACCCCAACAAGATTGTGTGAGGACTATGTTTCTATGAGTGCCTATAAATAGCAAATGGCCCAGTTTTAATATCACTGGGATTGGGTCACTGTTGGAACCATTGCCAAGGACGTGTTAAGTTAATGCTTGTTTTGTACATGCCACGGCTCACTAGCAAGGACTGTGTTATATAAACTGTTCTATACAATTTTACATACAGCCTAAAAAAAAATTGAAACAATATGTCAATAACTTAAAAATACGATTTTCAAGCTGGAAATCGTGAATTTAAATCAAAGTTTTAGTTATTTTTTAGATTATGTGTAAAATTTTGTAAAACAATTTGTGGACAACAAGTATTACTTCACTAGTAATTATTAACCCTTGAACTGAAACCCCATGGTTGGATTTTCAATTTCATATATTTCTATTATATCGGATATTTAATACAAAAAAAAAAAACCAATTGAATCAATGTTTTCTTTTCTTCCCTTCATTTTTTTTAGTGGAGAAATTGACCAAATTGAACCACCTACCTTAAAATTTACAATTTGTCATGGTGATTTGAACTTAGAGGGTAGACCTTAAATTTAAATAATATATATATATATATATATATATGTGTGTGTGTGTATATATATATTTAAATGATAATTCTATTGTACCTACTTAATCTTAGTTGTTAATATAAGAAGATACTGTCTTATTTAATATTTATTTTATTATAAAAAATGAAAGATTAAAACTGAGTAGGTATGGTACATTAAAAAAAAAAAGTGCGTTAGTAGAAATGTTGAATGACCATTTTTTAATACCTTTTCATCAATTTTTTTTTCACATATTTACTACATTAAAAAAATCAACACTTCAACAGTTCAATTGATGACCTTAGTACCTTACACAGCTAATTGGCTGTACCAAAAACCAACCCTCCAATTCTTGTTAGGTATTTTTTTTTTTTTTTTTT
>NW_027069556.1:1531727-1648407 GCF_002906115.3 Quercus suber | reverse complement strand
AAAAAAAAAAAAAAAAAAAAAAGTCTACGTCTCTCTCTCTCCTCCATAATCACATTTTTCTCTCTTCTCTCTTTCTCCTCCATTGCTTTTCTCCAACTTAATTCCAATCTCACCACCATGCTCCTTGCCTCACCAACATGAACACTCTAGATCTTGTCTCATGAAATAAAATCTCAATAATAATGACAACGTAGTTCTTTCAACAATATTCTAAACACTTTTGTTGGTGTCTTTTTGTGAGCAGCACACATGTTTTTATACTTTAATAGTTAGATTCATTATTTTTCAAGTACAAAAATGGTTATTACTAAAGCTATGAAATGTAATCTGATAGTTACTAAACCCAACTCCAAAACACATTTAATGGTTATTACTAAAGCTAGGTTAAGTCTCATGTGAATCAGTAATCTGATAGTTCATAGATTACTATGTTTAATTTATTTTTTTCTTCACCTTAAAATTATAGTTTGCAATCAAAACTATTATGTAAAGGTGATAGTTAGTTATACCACGACCAGCTCTTTATTAATTGGAATGTGAGGCAGAAAGTCCAATAAAAATTTTTTGTAGAGTACCGTTCAATAGCTTCTTTGCAGAGATGCGGGAGGTTGGCTACGGTGGGGGTGCTAGCATATGTAAGGTTTGCAAGTAGTGGAAGGCAATAAATAAGGAGAGAGAATAAAATGCTAGTATTAATTAGGTTATAAGATGGAAAATATTAACATTTAATGATGTTTTTTCAACCATTAGATCTCTTAGAAATCTATAGCTTAAAAAATGTGTAACTCTTATAAAGTTACACCAGGTGTAACTTGAACCCATCTCTATATATATATATATATTGCCCATATTGATAATTTACATCTCAAATTGCAATTTTGATAAGCACTCCATTTAAAAAAAAAAAAAAAAAATCATTTTAACCACTTTTACCAAATAAGCAAATACTATGCGCTAGGAAGAAAAAAAAATATCAATTCCATACCGTACTTTTTAAGCACGACACTTTTTCAAAAAGCACATATGTATGTTCCAATGTATCTAAACTTATGGTTTGGATCTTAATTAACAATTACAAGCTTAATTAGATTCGTAAAGCTTAATTGAGTTTAAAGCTATTCCAGTTAGTTCAATTGATACAGTTTTTTTGTTTTCAAATAAGAGATCTAAGTTTGATTCCCACATACTCTTAAAAATCAATTGGTGTTTTAGTCAAAAAAAAAATTAAGTTATTTTAAAGAACATGCAATAATGTATTAAATCATTATGTATTTGTTAATATATCTAAACTTATGGTTTTGATCTTAATTGAAAATTGCAAGCTTAATTGGGTTCTTCAGCCCTAACTGAATTTAAAGTTGTTCTATGATCGAAGAGTATATAATGGATCAAATTAATGAATATAAAATATATTTTATTTTAAATTATTATACAAATCCCATTTTAAATTTTATCATTAGCAAGAATTTTTGGTCTCGATGAAAATTAGTCCTAATATCCAGTATCCACTATATCATTTTTATAACACCTTCAAGGAGTCCTAACTAAGAAGGCGTGTGTTTGAATAAGGAGAATCTGCGTTCATATCCGTCCTCTTCAACCTGTTGGAACAGTTAAAAAATTTTAAAAAGTAAATATCTTCTAAACATGTAATATGAGATTTATTTATTTATTTATTATTATTTTTTGAAGAAATTTAATATGGGATTTTTATTTAATCAATGTTAAAATATTATTTTAGTCTCTAAGTTTTACCAAAAGTTTTTTTTGTCCAAAAAATTTGCAAGTTCATTTTTTGCCCTTAAACTATAGAAAAGTTCATTTTTTATTCCTAAACTATTGAAAATATTTCACTTTCATCCTTAAACTTTAAAATATATATATATATATATATTTTCACCTCTAAACTATTAAATGTTTTTTTCATTACAATTTTTGTCTCTAAACAATTGATAAAAACTATTTACAAAGTTTAAACAGGGATTTTTTTTTTTTTCAAAGTTTCAAGATGAATAACTAATTATGATAAAGTTTATTTACCAAAAATAATATTTTATCCTTTTAATATCTCAAACTATTAAATAATATTGAGATTTATTTATTTTTTATCATTATTTTTAACTCATCCTCTTCTTTTGTGTGCGTGTGTTATGAAACCAAAGTTTAGAGAAAATTCAATTACAATCAAAATTGAAAATTTCTTTTGTTAGCTTTCCATACAGATTGAATTCTTTAGATTTTTGCTATTATTTTTTCTTTGAACTAATAGACATATTTTTAAACTCTTTCTGTTTAGATTTATTTATTTATTTATTTATTTATTTATTTATTTATTTTTGGCAAAGATATTAAATGTAACAAATTGTAATTGAGCTAAACAATCTCATGCACCTATCTCCATTCAATTTAGGAGATATTATTTGACCAATTTATTGTTTTATTTTGTGCTTTATTTAGTAGAATTTCACAGACAATAATTGTGAATTAATATTGTATATGTAGTATCCAATAGTGATTTATAAAATTATATATGTAATGAGAAACTTGGTATAGCTAATATTGATGAATCCTTGGAAATCAGTGGGCTGAAAGGTTCCTTGGCGTTGATGATCTTGAAGGGTGAGTCCTGAAAAGTCAAAGAAGAACAGAGTAGACCGGTGGTGGCCGGTCTTGAATCCTCCGATGGTAAAGTTAGTTGGTTAAAGTAGAAAAGAAAGCACTTCAAAGACTTCACCAATTTTTCTAGAAAATGAAAATGTCTCCACTTACCTCTGCGTAGAAGGGCCTTTATATAGTGTTAGCCTGACAGTTATTTTTCCTATCGTCGTAGAGTTTGGAGGATTCAGAGATGACTTCCATAACTGCCATGGAAGTTATCTCATCGGGAATGGTGTTCAACAGTTAACAGAAAGCTTGGTTCACAACAACGTGACTCTTGACTTTTGGAAGAGTTTGCCACTCAAATAAACCTCGTCCGTCCATCAACAAAGACGGACGAGATTCGCTACTAGTACTTCCTCCAATGGATGAGTGAATGAAGGACGAATGCAATCAGGGACAGTAAGAGAGGGACGAGTGTAAGACCCACTCATTCTTCTGCTTTGTACTTTGCCATGGACGGCCACATGAACGAGCCACAGCTAAGCACATTTTCCTTGCACCGTCAGTTGCCCCCTCGTCCATGGGTCGTCCAAGAAAATATAGTAATTTAATTCTCTAGACAGACGAGCTTCTTTCAACGATCAAAGATGCCACGTGTTATAACCTAAATGGTGGCTCATTTCGTCGGTTCATTTTTTCGAGACGAAGACCACGTGTCATCATTTGGTTGGTTGCGTCGTTTCATGTGCTTAGGTTAGCCATCTATAAATAGTGGAATGCCTCCACTGCCCTCCACACTTCTGAGATTTTCCTTCCTTGACATTCATCGTCTAGAGCCTCGTCTAAGAGTTCCCTCGCGTCCATAGTTTTAGTTCGTCCTAGAGCCAAGTATTCCCTCTCTTCTCGTCTTTTAGGTTTTCAAAATTTTCTTTTCAAAAAATGTCAGAAATAACTATCTCTTCGTCTAGCAATAGTACAGAGAAAGTTATAGACGAGTATTATGACAAGAGTAGTGGCAACTCTAGTAATACCAGTAGTAGTAGTAGTAAGGGAAACACCACTGACGAGGAATATGTCTCAGAGGTCCCTGGGCTTCCTTTAGAAGTAGTATAGAAACAATTTAGAAAAACTTTAGGGTCCTAGGTAGGTACCTCGTCTTCCATCCCTCCGTCTAGTCCTTTGGACGATACGGAGATAACTGTATATAGTTGTGCCATAGATATTCCTTCCAAGACGGATGAGGAAAGATTAAACAACCTTAGGGAATGATACCAAATTCCAGACGAGTTTAATCCTAGATTTTCCGTCCGTGGAGAGTGGTGTTGTAATCCCCATTTTGGGATAGGTGTATATGAGGCCTACCTTCTAAGAGGTCTTAGGTTTCCTTTAAATGCTTTTACCAGAGAGTTGTTAGTTAGGTTAGGTTTAGGAGTATGTCAATTCAACCCAAACGCATGGAGATTAATTATCTCTATGCAAATTTTGTGGAGGGAAGTGTTTGGAGGGGATCATCCTATTACTGTGGACGAGTTCCTCTACTGCTACAAACCCTCAAAGATTCATCAATTCCCTGACTTTTATCAATTCACAGCTAGAGGTAAAGATTGTAGGTTGGTGAAATCCTTGGTCTCGTCTGACAGAAAATGGAAGACGGAGTTTTTCTTTGTCTCTAGATTTTGGGCTGGAAATCCTGTAGACGTTGGCCAGGATACTTTTGGTCGTTTTACTAGGGACCTAGGGAACCTTCGTCCTGAGGGTAAGTCCCTTAATTTTCCCCCTCTTCTCTCTCTTTTTATTCATTATTATTATCATTTAACTTCAATTTATTTCATTACAGCCGTTGGATGACCTGCCTTGAGCAAGCTATACTGTGACCGCGTCCACAGGGCTCGTCTACACACAGACAGAGATTTTTATTCCTTAGTCAATCTTAAACGACTAGCCAAGTAGGGGTTAGCCCCTAATCCATCTGACATAGCACTTGCCCACGAGATTACTGTAAGAAAAAGTAAGTTTCAAATTTCAACATTCCTTATATCTTTTATTTTCATTTTCCCTCGTGTCAAAGTAAACTCTCTTCGTCTTTTCTCTTTATAGGAATGGCAACCATGAGAGGTAACAAGGGAAATGAGGTAAGTGGTGAGGGGACTCGTCTTGAGCCTGATCGTCAAGCTCATCCTTTAGCTAGAGATAAAAGGAAGACCATATCCAAAAACTTGGATTTGGAAAATCTCCCTAGTAGACGTGGCAAGAAGATCAAGCATGGCTCGTCCCAAATAGTTAAGCCTACTTCGCTGTCCCACCAGCCAGCCAAAGTTTTTGATGTTGTCTCGTCTACTCCTGTGGAGTCCACCCCGTCCAAGACCCCACTGTCCAAAACTGTGTCAACCTCGTCTCAGCCTTCCCAAAAGGTCTCTTCAAACATTATGGAAAACGAAGACCTGGCCTGGGAACGTTTCAAGAACGCTGTTTCTAACGAAGATATAAACGCCTATTATGACATGTCCCTAAAGGATTTTGAACACTCTAGTGTCCATGACCTTTTGAAGGTAACATTTATTTTCGTCCTAACTAAATGTTCATTCCCCTTTTTTTTTTTTTTTTTTTTACTTTATTTGTTCTTAATTTTTATAAGGCATGTCCAAGTTTATAGCAGCGTCTAGACAGGCCACAGGGTTGGACTAGACGAGGATCTTGTTAGAGACGAGGATACAGGAGTTGAAGGAAGAAGCTAAACAATGGGCTGAGGTGGCTACTAAGACTACGGACGAGGTGAAGGAGTTGAGAACTTTGGTTGAGGACTTAAAGGCTAGTGCTACGGAAAAAGATGCTCGTCTTGAAGACTTGCAAAAAATGAACGACGAGCATAGCATTCTCCTCTCCAAGGCAAAGGAAGATGCAGTGGCTGAATTCAAAGCATCTAAACAATACACTGATGTTTTGGATACCAACTATGCAGCATGGTTTGAAGATTTCAGGATGGACGCTATTGAAAAGTTTCCTGATATGGACTTCAGCTCCATTGTACTCAACTTGAATGCTGCCACCACTAGCTCTCTCCTTCACCTCAGCTCTGAGGACACCAACGTAGAGGATGATGCCACCACCCAACCTCAGGACGACCCCAACATAGATGCCTCAGTTTAAAAAATATCTTGATGACTTAGGGTTTTTTTTTTTTTTTTTTTTATGTAATTCAAGTACATTTACCTTGTCCATGTTTAAGGACGAGTTTTGATAAAACAGTTTAATTTTGTAAGGGTGTTTGGACGTTTCTCGTCTGCCCTTGAAACAATCAAATGAATGTTGTTTCTCTTATATATGCATGGACGAGAGTGTTTATTTTCATATACAAGATTCCTTGTTTTGCTCGTCTACATTTCATATATATATACTTAACCATTTTTATTGGATTCCACTTGAGTGTGATTTGTCCATGTGAAATGGTAAGTAAAAGCATTACTCGTCCTTAGACTTGTCTATGCATTTTGCTCGTCCTTAGACTTGTCTTTGCATTTTGCTCGTTTGTGGACAGTTTTTTTAACAGGTGACTTAACAAGTTCAAGACGTCCATGCTTTTCCTCATCCATGGTATGGTTAGGTATTATGTTTTACCTTGCCCATTTTATGGATGAGCATGCCTTAGACTTGTTTGTAATTTGCTCTTAGGCATGGGCTTCATCTCGTCCTTTGCTTTGGACGAGCATGCCTCAATTTCACTTTCTAGGAAATCTTGAGATTACATCTCCACGTCCAGAGAATTTTCTCGTTTTGAGCTTTTTAGCTCTTTTCAAGAGTCAATATGAACAAAAAGTGGTACTGAAATCATGGATTCACACAACATTATGTACATTCCACAAATATTGTTCACAACATAGATATTGTTCATAGACGAGGCATGTTCTTAAGAAACTAATGCTTGCCTTTAAAGAAAAACAAATACAAGTTAAACCATAATTTTGTCCTTAAGCTCAACATAATAATAAGACAATATAAAAAAACAAGTCTTTTATATAGATAGACAGCCTCCAGACTCGTCCAAAGTTATGGTCATCTAGGCTGGCATTTTACTGGTAGTACCTCCTTAGGTGCTCAACATTCCAAGAATGCTCAAACTTCCTCCCGTCTAAGGCCTCCAAGTAATAAGATCCTTGTCTCTTGCAGTTGACAACTCTGTAGGGGCCTTCCCAATTAGGTCCCAACTTCCCATGAGCTGGGTTCTTTGTGGCTAAGGAGACCCTTTTCAGGACGAGGTCGCCTATATCAAACCGCCTTGGCTTTACCATTGCATCATATTGCCTAGTCATAAGGTTTTTGTACCTTGCCATCCTCTATTCAGCGTCCATCCTCACCTCGTCTATTAGATCGAGGTTCAAACGGAGTTGCTCCTCGTTATCTTTGTCCTGATAGGCTGCCACCCTATGATTGGCCATGTGCACTTCTGCAGATATGACTGCTTCAGTCCCATAGGCTAGCTTGAAAGGAGATTCTCCTATAGGAGTTCTCACTGTCATCCTATATGCCCACAGAACACCTGGTACTTCGTCTGGCCATACTCCCTTTACTCCCTCAAGCCGAGTCTTGATTATTTTTAACAAGGATCGGTTTACAACTTCAGCTTATCCATTTGCTTGTGGGTGGGCAGGTGAGGAGTAGTTATTCTGAATCCCAAAGTGTATGCAAAAATCTTTGAAAAGTGCATTGTCAAATTTTTGTCCGTTATCGGATATCAACACCCTGGGCATGCCAAACCTACGCACAATGTTCTTCCACACAAATTTTTTGACATTTTGTTGTGTGATATTAGCTAAAGGTTCTGCTTCTACCCACTTTGTGAAATAATCGATACCAACCACAAGAAATTTTATTTGCCTTACACCTATTGGAAAAGGATTTAAGATATCTAGTCCCCATTGCACGAAGGGCCATGGGGCCGTCATTGGGGTTAGGTACTCTGATGGTTGTCTAGGGACGTTACTGAACCATTGGCATTGATCGCAGACCTTAACATAGGCCTTAGCATTAGCTTGCATATTTGGCCAGTAATATCCTGCACGGACGACCTTGTGGATGAGTGATCTGGCTCCTGAATGATTGCCACACGCTCCCTCATGAATTTTTTTGAGTATATAGTTCGCTTCATCTAGAGCCAGACACCGGAGATAAGGCTGGGAAAAGCCTCTTTTGTACAGAACCTCGTCCATAAGAATGTACCTGGCTAACCTTACCCTTAACTTTCTTGCTTCGTCTTTTTCTTCTGGAAGTCGTCCATCTTTTAATTATGATACAATTGGAGCCATCCAATTTCCTTTATTTTGCACCTGTTGCACTTCTGGGATGTCTATACTTGGCATATACTGAATCTCATCAAACTTGTCGACGGCTTCACTCGTCGAAGCTTCTTTCGCTAAGGCATCTGCTTCCATATTCTTCTCTCTTGGGATTTGAACGAAGTTAATTTCCTCAAATTTTTTCATAATTCGCATAACCCTGTTAAGATACTTCCTCATTCATTCTTCCTTAGCCTCATACATCCCATTCACCTGGCCCATGATTAGTTGAGAATCTCCCAAGACGAGTATTGACTCAGCTTCCACGGACTTGGCCAATTCCAACCCTTTGAGCAGAGCTTCATACTCAACTTCATTATTGGTTGCTTGGTACTGCAAGCAAACTTTGTGTTTCAGTTTGTCCCCTTCTAGAGATTGCAAAACCACACCTATTCCTCTGGCGTGTTGTGTAGACGATCCATCTACATGGACGATCCATTTCTGGTTGCCTTCCATCTTACTTACATCGTCATAACTTGGGGTGAACTCTGCAATGAAGTCTGCCAGAGCTTGAGCTTTTATGGAATGCCTAGGTTGGTATTTTATGTCAAATTCGCTGAGCTCGACAGCCCATTGAATCAATCGTCCTGCAGCCTCTAATTTTTTCATTGCTTTCTTGAGAGGATGATCCGTTATAACATTGATGACATGAGTTTGGAAGTAATGCCTTAGTTTTCTAGAGGCTGTTATTAGTGCGAAAGCCAACTTTTCCATTAGGGGATATCGGCCTTCTGCTCCCCTCAGTGCTCTACTCGTATAATACACTGGCTTTTGTACTTTCCCTTTCTCTCTTATCAATGCTAAGCTCACGGCATGCGGGGTAATTGCCAGGTATAAAAACAACTCCTCTCCTATCACGGACGGACTCAACAATGGAGCCGTAACGAGGTACGTTTTCAAGTCTTGAAAGGCTCTCTGGCACTCGTCCGTCCACTCAAATGCTTTCTTTAAAACCTTGAAAAATGGTAAACACTTGTCAGTAGCTTTAGAAACAAACTTGTTAAGGGCAGCAACTCGTCCGGTAAGAGATTGGACTTCTTTGATACTCTGTGGAGGCTTCATATCTAGAATTGCTTTTATCTTTTCCGGGTTTGCCTCAATCCCTCTGTGTGAAACCATGAAACCAAGGAATTTCCCTGACGATACTCCGAAAGCACATTTGCTAGGGTTCAACTTCATGTGATACTGCCTTAGTGTGTCAAACGTCTCCTACAGGTCGTCTAGATGCCTTCCCTCGTCCTGTTTTTCACTAGCATGTCATCCACATAGACTTCAACATTCCACCTGATCTGTGGACGAAACATATGGTTAACTAGTCGTTGGTATGTCACTCCAGCATTTTTCAAACCGAAGGGCATTACTTCATAATAGAATAATCCCTGACTAGCGACGAAGGATGTCTTCTCCTGGTCGGCCTTATTCATCCTTATTTAGTTGTATCCTGAGAAAGCATCCATAAAGCTAAGTAATCTATGGCCTGCGGTAGAATCTACCAGTTGGTCAATGCGTGGCAATGGATAGCTATCCTTAGGGCAGGCTTTGTTGAGATCAGTAAAATCTACACACATCCTCCACTTGTTGTTCGCCTTTTTGACCATTACCACATTGGCCAACCAATCTGGATAGTATACTTCCGTTATAAATTTTGCCGCCATCAACTTCTGAACCTCGTCTCTAATAGCATCATCTCTCTCCGGGGCAAACACCATTTTCTTTTGTCGAACTGGCTTTGAGGAAGGACATACGTTTAGATAGTGAGTGATGACGCTAGGATCTATACTCGGCATATCCTCATGAGTCCAAGCAAATACATCAGTGTTTTTTCTCAAAAACTGGATGAGGTCCTCCTTAATTTTTTCTTCTAGATCTGCCCTAATTCTGGTACACCTCTCCGAGTTTGTCTCGTCTAAAGAAACATCTTCCAACACTTCAGCAGGTTCTGCCACGACTCTCTTTTCTTCAATATTCATGGCCTGAATTTGTTCGTTCATGGCCAACATTGCCAAGTAACACTCTCTTGCTGCTAGTTGGTCTCCTTACACTTGTCCTACTCCTTGTTCTGTAGGAAACTTAATCGACAGGTGATAAGTGGATGTAACAGCCTTCCAACTATTTAAAGTTGGCCTTCCAATTATGGCATTGTAGGAGGATGAACAATCTACCATAAGGAAGTTCACCTCCTTGGTGACTTGTTGCGGGTATGCCCCTACTGACACTGGTAATGAAATAATGCCCACAGGTTATACCTTCATTCCACCAAAACCTACTAGGGGGAACTCGCTGGTCGGAGCCGGTCTCGTCCTAACCTCATCTGCTGAAAAGCTGGATAATACAAAATATCAGCCAAACTTCCATTATCTATCAACACCCTTCTAGTCTTGTAGTCAGCAATAAGGAGGGTGATGACAATAGCATCGTCATGAGGGTGATGAATTCTCTCGGCATCCTCGTTCGTGAAGGTGATTGCCTGCTCGTCCGTGGTCTTTACTTTTGGTGATTGTCCAGAGAATTGGACATTTTGCACCACTTTCAATTATGCCTTCTTTGACTTGGACGTCTGTCCTGTAGAACTTCCTCCAAGGATGATTCTTATTTCTTTGAGTGGTGGTCGTGACGATTCCTCTACTTTCCCTTTCAATTTCTCGTCCTTGTGATCTCGTCCAAGGAAATTTCTCAACTTCCCTTGCCTGATAAGATTCTCAATCTGCTGCTTCTAATCAAAGCATTCGTCCGTATCATGCCCATGATCTCTATGGAAGCGACAGTACTTATTCCTATTACGCTTGTTAGGATCTCCCTTCATCTTTTCCGGCCACTTTAAGGAAGGCTCGTCCTTGATTTGCATAAGGACTTGCTCGAGTGGCACGTTCAAAGGGGTGTACTGTTGATTCCGTGCTGAAGGACCTGCTTTCTTCTCTCGGTCCTTCCTATCTTTTGTTCGTCCCTTCTTAAGACGAGGACCTTGTTCCGACTAACGCATTGGATTAGCTTCCACTTTCTCAACTCTCTTCCTCTTCTTAGCTATGATATCATCCTCTGCATTCATAAAGTTCTGGGCTGAATGAACCAATTTAGCCATGGTCTGAGGCGCCTGTTCATATAACTTGTGGATGAACAAATTAGAGTGAACCCCATTATAGAATGCCGCCAAAAGGAGCTTATCATCCACCTCGTCCACCGCCAAGGCATCCTTGTTGAACCGCATGATAAAGGATCGCAAACTTTCATTCTCCTCTTGCTCTATGGTTAGCAAGCTAGACGAAGAACGTTTGTGCCTCTGCCTTCCAATAAAATTATTAACGAACAACTTGCTTAACTCTTCAAAGGACGTTACTGTGTTAGGAGGTATTTTGCTGAACCACACTCGTGCAGGTCCTTTGAGGGTAATAGGGAAAGCTTTGCACATTATTTCATCTGGAACTCCTTGAAAGTGCATGGTAGTTTTGAAGGTGGCAATATTGTTAAAAGGATCCCGCGTCCCATCATACGAATCTAACAAAGGCATCTTGAACTTGGGTGGCAAAGGGTGAGCATTGATGGAAGCCACAAAGGGGGAATCAGTCCTATGAACTAAGTCTTCTACAGGGTTCGTACTCCTCATATTCTCCCTCATCTCGTCCATAACTCTTCTCATTTGATCCATTTCTCTTTCCAAATGAGGTACCCTCCGTGAAGCGGTACCCCTGGACTAGTTTTCAGGTTCAACATTTCTTTCCTCTTCTTGACTCTGGGCCCGTTCTTCAGTGTTCCATTCATGACACTGCTTCCTTGAATCAAGCTGTCTGACCAACTCCTGGTTCTGGCGAGTTAACTCCGCCATAGCAGCGGCCATGGATTGCATGTGCTGGAATGAAGATGGTTGCATGGTGGGTGTTGATTGACGGTCGCGATGAGGGTTACTAGAGGCGTCCCTGCTTTGTTGAGGGCCTGGACTAGTAGCCCTAGATCTTGTTCGAACCATTTCAACCTTTTGTTGGAGAAAGAAATCACAGAACTCAACAAATTTCTTTTCCATAGACGGCGCCAACTGATGAATCCTTGGAAATTAGTGAGCTAAAAGGTTCCTTGGCATTGATGATCTTGAAGGGTGAGTCTTGAAAAGTCAAAGAAGATCAGAGTAGACCGGTGGTGGCCGATCTTGAATCCTCCGATGGTAAAATTAGTGGGTTGAAGTAGAAAAGAAAACACTTCAAAGATTTCACCAATTTTTCTAGAAAATGAAAATGTCTCCACTTACCTCTGTGTAGAAGGGCCTTTATATAGTGTTAGCTTGACAGTTATTTTTCCTATCGTCATAGAGTTTGGAGGATTCAGAGATAACTTCCATAACTGCCATGGAAGTTATCTCATTAGGAATGGTGTTCAACAGTTAACAGAAGGCTTGGTTCACAACAACGTGACTCTTGGCTTTTGGAAGAGTTTGCCACTAAGATAAACCTCGTCCGTCCATCACCAAAGACGGACGAGATTCGCTACTAGTACTTCCCCCAATGGATGAGTGAATGAAGGACGAGTGCAATCAAGGACAGTAAGAGAGGGACGAGTGTAAGACCCACTCATTCTTCTGCTTTGTACTTTGCCATGGACGAGCCACAGCTAAGCACATTTTCCTTGCACCATCAAATATCATAAAAATTGCAAGAAAAAAATATATCAGTACCTCCAAATGTCCTGACTAAACTATTTCCTCTATGTTTAATAAGCCAAACTAACATAGTATATATAAAGTTAAAACTTAGAGAAAATCCAATTAGATTCTAAATTGGATCTAATTGTTGTATAATTTTGCCACATGTGTCCTATCATTTTTTTTTTTTTGGTTCTAGGTGAGTCAATGTTGTGCAAAAGACAAAGTCTAATTAATATAAATAAACTATAGAAAGCCCAATAAAACAAAATAAACTCATGTTGTATATCAAAAAATGGAAAAAAAAAAAAAAGAGTAAAACTTATGTGTGTGTGTGTGTGTATATATATATATATATATGGCAGCCAAAATGGGTAAATACCCATATTTTGAAAAATATGTAGCAATATGTCCTTTTCAAACTATTTTGCAAAATATCCCTTTTTTTAAATAAGTTTTATGAATATTGATTTCGATATCGAATTTGATTTCCTTATGATCGAGTTTTGTGTGATTTCTGCCATGACAAAAGTCATTGATGTGGTGTTCTCGATTAAAAAAAAAAAAAAAAACACATGGAACTCGATTTTGCCAAATCGAGCTCCGTTCAATTTTTTTTTTAAAAAAAGCTCTCTCTCTCTCTCTCTCTCTCTCTCTCATGATTTTCCTTTCTTTCTCTCTTTCTCTTGCTCTTCGATCCTCTCTCTTGCTCACAGTTTTGGATGGCAATAGATTTATGGTTGCTAGGTTTACTTGGTGGTTTTTTGGTTTCCTTTGTTTTTTGTGATGGCTGGGTTTCCTTGGTAGTGGCCTTGATCTATGTTGGTTGACCTCAATGATTTCTGATGGTGGTGCTTGGGCTAGGTTTCAATGGTTGTTGATTGTGGTGGGTGATTGGTTGTTGTGTGGGTTTGTTGGCTATATGGTGAGTTTCAGTGTTACTATGGTGGAGGTTGCAGGCTGTGTGGGTTTACTAGTTGTGTGGGTTTGTTGGAGAAAATGAGAAAAAATCACATCCAATAAAGTAATTCTTATTGCTAATTCAACATGAAATTGTTTCAATTTTTTTAATATTTTTTTATCATTCAGAAAAAACCCATCAACATTTTTGTAATAGAGAAATAATAGAACTCAAAGATTTGTTTGTTTACAACAAACTCAGAGAGTCGATTGTGTACAATAATTTGAGATTGTTTTGTGCTATCTTTCATGTATATGAGGATGGCTTCCAGCATGGACGGAGCTACATATGGACTGGGGGGCAATGACCCCCTCCATATTGTTTTTTATAAATATATATATATATATATATATGTATATATATTAGTATATTAATAGGTACTAATTTTAGCAATTTTGTTTAATAAAATTACACTTCTTTTTGATGAGATAATAAAATTACACTTTGCTCCCCTTAACAATGTCATCAATTCTTTTAAGAGTAATATTATTATCACAAACTTTTTTACAACATTTTTAGAAACTATTGTGGTAGCAAATTATTATTGGTTCGCACACTTGCATCACTTTATACTTACCAATAACTACTCACCACATTAGCAATTTATAAAAATTTTGTAGTTTTAGAATTTTCTACCTTTTAAAGGCCATAAAAAATTAATAGATTAAATTTAAAACAAAATATACACGCCTAAAAAAATAATTTCAACAGCAAAAATTACCAATGATAAAGCTAACAAAAATTATACCCAATCAACCTATTTTACTCAAAATAAACAACCTGATGCTTCAGAAAGTTTTAAACAAAAATCTATGGTGGTTAAGTAGTAGAGTCAAATGCTAGAGTCATCGCACATAGCGAACAATAGAGTCGCCTCTCCTAACTCCAAGTTCTGGCCCTGTCCCTAGCTTCTAGAGAATCAACAGTCCACCATCACCATAGCCAGCAACCCTAGTGGCCACAATATGATAGACCAATGTCTTTCAAAGTTATTCTTTTTGTTTTTAGGTAAACCACCATTAACCATTAGTTTAACCACAATTAAATGTGCTAAGTTGAATTTATAAGTTTTAATTGAGGTAGTACATTTTGGGCCTTTCCTTTTTTCCTTGCATCAGTGCGAGAATCTAAGAAACAGAAAGAAAGATCAATAATAGCCTCTAAGGTACTACTACACAAAACAACTAGACCATTGCTCTCAGTATTGATCTCTTTTTAATTTTTTTATCAAAGAACTTAAGGTTACATATATCGAGTTGTATTTTAAAAAGAAATTGTACCAAACTCAATTTTTCTAAAAATTGAGTTCTTCGGAAAAGTCACATTAGCAACATCCACCATGGCACAAAGCACATGTAGTTTGATTTTAATGATATCCAATTTAGAAAAACTCAATTTTACCAAAATTGAGTTTCAAAACAAGAACATTTTGCTAAATAGTTTTTTTTTTTTTAAATGACATTTTACTACATATTTTTCCAAATTGTGGTGTGTTTGGATGACATAATTAAGGCATTTGAATATGGATTTGAATTTAAGTGATTAAAATCTAAATAACTTGTTTAAAAAGTTTTAAAAAATGTCAAGGATTTAGATTTGACAAATCCAACAAGGATTTTAAACTTTTAAAATTCTTGAATTTGAAATAACTCCTAAAATCAATATATTTAAAATCTTTTGATTTCAAATCTATTAATTTCAAATTCAGATCCAAGTTTTCAAATGCATCCTAGGGTTACTTATCCACTTTGGCCTCTTTATAGCTTAAAAATATGTAACTTTTATGCTAGGTATAATTTATTATTATTATTTTTTTTTTATAAAATACACGGAATATAATTTGAATCATTTATATTTATAATTGTACTGTGCTCATGACCTGTATGTTAATACTAAACGAGCGGGTGAGATATAAAGTTGAGGATCAAACAATTTATTATTATTAATTTTTTTTTTTTTTTTAACTTATCAAAATTTTACATCTCACAGTCACAACTCACAACTCACAGGTACTATATCGTAATAATCACATGAATACATGGAACCCGAAAAGTATTACTAACTCGAGTTAAGTTAGAACTCACCACAAAACACTTTTATAACTTATCACCGAATCTAGAAACCATCGAAGTTAAACACTTTTCACTAAGTACATATCGCCGAATCTAAAAACCAGTTTGGTCGGCGTACGATGATGTTTTATTTTCCACACTCTCCGGGAAAGCATAGACTATGATCGGGGGGGAATGGGCAAAATAAATGTGAAAATGATTTATATATAGTTAGTTAGGCAGCGCTTGAAACTATAAGGGAAAGTAGACATCTCGAGTTTTAGAAAATCGAGATCCAATCTCGAGTTTTAGAAACTCGAGTTTCATGCAAAAAAAATTTTAGTTTTATCGCCTCTATAGTGACGTTTTTAAGTCCTATAGTGACGTTTTAAAGCCCTATAGCGGCGTTTTTCTGCAAAATTTTTTCATAAGTGTTCAATATCAGGTTCGGGTAGCCCTATAGTGGCGTTTTTATGTCCTATACTGACGTTTTAAAGCCCTATAGCGGCGTTTTTCTGCTAAATTTTTTTATAAACCCATTTTTAAGTCCTATAGTGACGTTTTTAAGCCCTATAGTGACGTTTTCGGAACTCGAGTTTTTAAAACTCGATTTTCTCTTGGATTTTTTTTTTTACAATCAAGCCTTAAAAACTTGATTTTTTTCTTGGAACTCGAGTTTTAGACACTCGAGATGCTAGTTTTCAATATTCTTCTGCAACGTGACAACTAACTAAATTTTTTAATATTTATTGTTATTTAGAAAAAAAATTCCTATGATCGGTCTCTCTGCTATTTAAAAAGGTAAAAAAAAAACTCTGTTTCATCTGATTTTTATTATCAGAACTTTCATCTTTCTCTCTCTGAGTGATACTTTGATGTGATGCAAAAACCATACAGGTAGTAAAGGTAGCTTCTTTTGTATTGTCTGAATTTATATTGATTAATCTTCGTGCTCTGTTTGGTTGCTGAGACACAGAAATTTGGTATTTAATTGAGAGAAATCAATTTTACTGTCACAAGAGGAGGTCTATTTTATGATTGTCACAATTTTGTGGAATCCCTTTTCATCCTATTTGCTTTTCAAAACTTTTGAGACGTTTAGGCCTCTGAATTTCATGCTTTGTGTTTTCTAAGAGAAAATTATATTTTGGAGAATTTAATGCTGTGGCTGTGCAAAGGCCTAGGTAACTGAGTTTAGAAAGGAATTTGAGGGACTAAAAAAGGCTAGAAACAGAGAGCATTAGGGTGGGAAGATCAGTTGTCTATGTATGTGATGTAAGTGTAGAATTTGAGATAGGGGATGGGGTTGTAGTTATAAGAGAGGAGGCACATATTTCTTTTAATACATTTTTTTTAAAATAAAAAGATAAGCTTTAAAATATTTTTGCAGGCACTTACAAGAAAAAAAAAATTAGATTCTATCATACAACAACAGACAATAAACAAAGTAGTAAAGATAGATTCTTTTTTTTTTTTTTTTTTGGAATTTATATAGATTAATCTTCTTGCTCTGTTAAATTTTTTTTAAACCCCCCCCCCCCCCCTTTTTTTTTTAACTTATCAAATTTTTACATCTCACAAGTTACAAGTCACAAGTCACGAGTCACAAGTCTGAAGACTCTAAAGTCAGAACCATGCAATAATTACATGAATGCATGGAAACCCAAAGGTGGTGTTTGGTACGGTGGAATCCACATTACTTCTGGCATCTAAATTCCTAAGAATGTGATTCCTAGGAATCACATTTCTAAGAATGTAGCTATTTCTATATTTGGTTTCACTGGGAATCTCTTAAGATTCTTAGGAATGTGAGATGATAATGTTTGGTTTATCATAAGAATCTTAAATGAATTATTTATTTTTTCCATTTTATTTTTAGATTTAAATGTGAACTACCAAGTCCTTTTAAAAAAAATCTTCCACTAAATAAATAATGAAAAACCAAATATAAACTATTAATTATGACAAATTCATTAAAATTATTTATTTTCCGTGAAAATAAATCCATTAATAATTTGTTCAGTAATACACACACAACAGCAAAAGTGAATACCTAGCAATAATGGAGAGTCCCTTCAAATCTTTTTTTTTTTTTTTTTTTCACACGTGAAACCTAAATAAAACTTTGTTAAAGAATATATCAACAGAGTTGTCTATCCTATTTATATTATTTTGGCAGAAAAAGATAAAGACAAAGGAAAAGATATTGATTATTTGTTTTATATTTTATCTTAATTGCTTAAATAATAAAGAAAAATTGTTAAAATTGTCAATTTATAAAAAATACAATTTTTTTTTAAGATTGGAAATCTAGATTCCTATTTGTTTTAAAGGAAATCCATATTCTTACTGAGAGGGGTTTAAGGGGGAAATCCAAATTCTCCTGGCATCTGATTCCCTAGCATGATTTTCAACCAAACATAAAAATCTTTAAACATTCTTAAGAATTCTAAAACATTACTCCATAACAATTATCACATAAAAGTAATACTAACTCGAGTTAAGTTAGAACTCACCACAGCCACCTATCACTTATCACCGAATCTAGAAACCATCGAAGTAAAAAAATAATAATAATAATAAAATAAAATTCACCCAGTACATATCGCCGAATCTAAAAACCAGTTTGGTCGGCGTACGATGATGTTTTATTTTCCACACTCTCCGGAAAACATAGACTATGATCGGTCTCTCTGCTATTTAAAAAGGTAAAAAAAAAAAAAAAAACTCTCTGTTTCATCTGATTTTTATTATCAGATCTGCCATCTTTCTCTGTCTGAATGATACTTTGATGTGATGCAAACACCATACAGGTAGTAAAGATAGCTTCTTTTGTATTGTTTGAATTTATATTGATTAATCTTCATGCTCTGTTTGGTTGCTGAGACACAGAAATTTGGTATTTAATTGAGAGAAATCAATTTTACTATCACAAGAGGAGGTCTATGTTATGATTGTCACAATTTTATGGAATCCCTTTTCATCCTATTTGTTTTTCAAAACTTTTGAGACGTTTAGGCCTCTGAATTTCATGCTTTGTGTTTTCTAAGACAAAACTATATTTTGGAGAATTTAATGCTGTGGCTGTGCAAAGGCCTCGGTGACTGAGTTTAGAAAGGAATCTGAGGGACTAAAAAAGGCTAGAAACTGGGAGCATTAGGGTGGGAAGATCAGTTGTCTATGTATGTGATGTAAGTGTAGAATTTGAGATAGGGGATGGGGTTGTAGTTATAAGAGAGGAGGCACATATTTCTTTTAATACATTTAAAAAAATAAAATAAAAAAGATAAGCTTTAAAATATTTTTACACGTACTTGTAAGGAAAAAAAAAAGATTCTATCATACAACAACAGACAATAAACAAAGCCTTAGTCACAAAAGAGTGGCTATCATGTTTTTATGTATTATGAGAATATGCCACTGTGCTATCATTCCAATGGAATTTCTTCTTCCCACAAGAATTGGTGGCGGGTGTGGTTGTGGTTTCAAAACTTATTAGACAAAGTGTGAATTTTGCTGCATATTTATGTAACAATATGGTGGATTATCTATGTTGATTGTCTTCTTTGAATACTAGGCTTTTGCAATTATCTAGTCTAAAGAGGAAAGAGGGTTGCCTTTCTTAAGTAGGGTGCACTAAATATCCATAATTACAACAAAAAAAAAAAAAAATCTGCTTTGCTAGGACGGTAAAAAGGGATACATATAGTTGAGCCTAGTGCTTGAAAGACAAAATTAATTCATGGAGCCAACTTAGTTGAGTTATGTTGATTATAGCTTTATTTTATATGAATCACTTTATTTGAATTTATTTGAATGATTTTACATATGTCTTCAATACAAAATTCATATTTGGTTTGTATTATTTGTATTAGCTTATGACCTCATGCATATGCATGGGAAAATTAATAACGATCACAATCGCATACTATTTACATTATTTAATGTCTTTTTAATAGCAATCCTCGATTCTTATAGTGTTGTAAATAGCTAAACCAAAATTAAGAAATTGAATTGAACACTTGTCATCAAATTAGACTCTAATTAAAATCTAATTAGAATCTAATTGGATTTTCCTTAGTTTTGCTTTAAGAGGTTTGATTGTTATTATTGTAGTTTTCTTGGTTTTTGTGTCAAGTGTTAATACATCATTCATTTTGGCACAAAAATTAAAAATTTTAAATGGGACATGAGGGTCAAAATGCTTGTGTGGGAAAATGCTTCAAATTATGCATCCTCCATACTTTGTAGAAAATAGAGAAGCATTATGGGAAAATGCTTGTATACAATAATAAATTATTCCAGTGAAATATGTCTATGAAATGTGTTTTATGTGACCCATAACATATAATGGAATCTAGAGAATAAATAAAACACTCCATATGTCTTCCATTCTGCTTCTTCAATTGGAGTCAAATCTCAATATAGGACAAAGGCGAACCATATTTACTGGTCTTGAAAACTGTATTAATTGGGACATTAGTTTGGACCTCTGTAATTTTGTAACAATTTGGTGTCACTGCAGATTTTGAAGTGATTCTCTCTGTTATGACTTGGGTTTATACTTTATAGTAATACTTTCTTGTTTGTGTCATTTGCAGCTTGTTATGACTTGGGATTTTGTTCATAAGAAAAATGGAAGTCATTTTTTCAAATGAAGATTTAGCAATGGAAATTTTAATTCGCTTGTCACCTAAGAACCTTTTAAGGTACAAGTGTGTCTCCAAGAGGTGGACAAGCCTTATATCTGATCCATCCTTTGTGCGTATTCACCATCAGAGGTCAAGATGCATTTCGGGACTCCTTGTTCAAGAGTTTAAGGAGTATGGGGGGAATTTTCGTGGAGATGATTATTTCCTTTACGCTAGTGTTAATGGTGAATTGGGCATATCTAAATTGATGGATGAAAGTTTCCCTCAACCGACTTCTGTCATTATGGCTTCATGTGATGGACTCATCTGTTATAGAAGTCGTTGAACTAGGGATGTAGAGGTGCTGGACATAGTTGTTTGGAACCCAATGACCCAGGAACGGTTAACCTTGAGACCCACTGACTGTCATCGGAGACAGGGAAATGGAAAACTTCCCTTGAAGTGTGCACGTGCCATTGCAAGGATGAGCTTCTCAAGAACAAACATATTTTTGTTAATGGAAGGTTTTACTGGTTGACGAGGAATCAGACCATTATCACTTTTGAGGTGGATGAGGAGTTATCTGGAGTCATTACAGTACCAGGTTCTAAGTGTTTGGAAGGAGGTGCAAGACTGGCTTGCCTTGGGGATTCAGATGGTTATCTTCATTATGTGTGTGTAGATATGCCTGAACTTAGGGTCTGGATGTTAACAGATCCTTGCAAGCCCATTTGGGTTCTTAAGCACCATATAAATATAGATCAATTTGGTGAAGAATCAAGGGATCATTATAACCATCATGTACGGCACTCTCCTGAAATGACTGGGGATTCTTTTGTAGTGGACGCTCAAACTTTCCATGATGAAGTTGTGTATTTGTCTATACGAGGTAGGTTATGTTCGTACGATTTCAAAACTGGAAGGCTAAGATTCTTCTTTAATGGTTTGTACCTGAGGCATATGACTAAAGTTCAGGCCACTGTGCTCCCCATATACACCAACCTTGGCAACAATTGGCATTCCCTGGTTGAAACAGAATTCTGGTAATGCTTCTATTTCTTTTGCTTCAACATCTTTTAATTACCAAGGAAGACCTAGAGAAAAATTGAAAGAACCCTTTAAGGTCACCACATTTTTAAACTGCTGCTCATTGAAATGGAAGTAGTCAGTGCATTTATATAAATTAGTAAGCATGGACCGGTCAATTTCATTGGCCTAAGTTTTTTTTTTTTTTTGACATGGCCCCATGGGGGATGCTGTTTGCCTGCGGTACTAATTTCTACTTATTTATTTCTTCTTGTATTGGTTGCTAAGATTATATGGGATTTGTTGAACTTTTGGTTTCCATGTAATTTTGACCGTTAACTTCTAATTTTTAACCAATTGATAGAGCATGAGCATATTGCTTTGCATGTTTATTGCAGATCAATTGTAAGAAATTTTTTGCATCTTTACAGTTTTCATTTTCCTAGTTAAAATGAGATTGCGGGTTTTCTTTTTTAGTTGAATTTGGATTTTACAATGTTTCCCTTTTTCTAGTTGAATTAGGATTCTGTGTTGTTTTTCTTTTCCTAGTTGAAGTAGAATTTTGTTATTTCTTTTCTTAAAGGAGTAGGAGAAAATATCTACATTCTCTTTTGGGAGTGATGGACCTGATGGATTCAGGTTCTTTTAAAAAAAAAAAAAAATTACTGGTTAGTTGTGCAACAAAATGTGTGCTTGGCAGTGACTTCCTTATTCCAATCTAATGGATTTCTTGGAGAAGAAAATTCCACTATGATTAATTTGATCCCCAATGTTGAGAACCCGTCAAGAGTTGATGATTACAGACATATATCATGTTGTAATGTGCAATTTAAGTGTATTTCCAAAATCCTTGCTAATAGACTCTATGGCTGCTAGAATGAAAAAATTGAATCTGACTCTTTTTTTTTTTTTTTTTTTTTTCTTTTAACTGACCTTGTCAAGGGGATGAGTATCTCTGAAAACATCCTGCTTGCTCATGAGTTGGTGAGGGGTTGTCACTGCAAATTTAGGGGTGGAAAAATTGATCCGAAAGTGCAACTGCTTTATAATCGATTGCGAATTCTCAAAAACCAAACGATCCACCAAAGCCAATCAATGATATAAAATAGACTGTAAGTGGTTAAAATTTGTTAAACCAAGTGTCAATAGCATTCAATAAAAAAAACCAAGTACTAATCAGGCTTTAAAATGATTTGTTAATGTAGAAATCTACAAGAGACTATGAGAGAACATGGGGCCGAAGAACACAGTTGAGAGTTAAAAACATACCAAATATCAACAATTCAATTTGAATAGTTGATCCAAATAGATCATAAAATATTAAATTGACCCAAAAAAAATTTCTTCTTAATGTTCCGAATAAAAAGCCCAAACTTTGGCCTTAGCATTATCGCATACTATGAAGCTCTTTTTTTTGGGGAGGGGAGGGGGGAGATTTACATGTTTTCCTATAAAAACTAAGCATTGACTGATGGACAACCCAATTGCAATAAAATAAAGTAAATAATTACACTTTTTAACGTGAAATTTTATAGTTCACAATTACAAAAAGAATGTAAAAAAATAAAAATAAATTTAAAAAAAAAAAAAGGAAAAAAATCTATTCACTCATGCAACTCACTCATATACAAAAAAACAATAACCTTTAATTGAAAGGAAAAAAAGCGGGGGAGGGGGGCAGGGTTTTAAAAAAACAAAGAGGATAAGAAAATGGCGTCATCTCTTGAATCTTTTTCATTGTCTGATTTCAATTTCATTTGGTCCTTAGTTCCTTCTCCACTCTCCCCTCCATAAAAGCAAATATACAACAACTGCAATTGCCCCAATAACAGCAATTGCTTACCTTTGGTTCTGGATTTGTCCCCTCCTTCCTAGGGTTTTTAATCTAATCATTTAGGGTTCAAATCCCTCTTGTCCTAATCATCTTATCATAAAAAATAAAAAGTTATTGTAACCATTTTTTTAGATAGTTAGTAATTCAAAAAAAAAAAAAAAAAAGTAAAATTGGCGAGTCTAGCTCACGAGTCTAAAAATCATCTTATCATAAAAAATAAAAAGTTATTGTAACCATTTTTTTAGATAGTTAGTAATTCAAAAAAAAAAAAAAAAAAGTAAAATTGGCGAGTCTAGCTCACGAGTCTAAAGCTGCCCTTTAGCTTCATACCTCAGGTGGTTACAAACATGCGCGCGCGCGCGTGCACACACACACACACACACACACACACATATATATATATATATTTTTTTTTTTTTACTGGATAACAACTCAAAGAGTTCTATCAAAAAGGAGAAGAAAAAAAAAATCAAAGAGGCTCAAGGTGAGAATAATATATTAATCTCTCTCTCTCTCTCTCTCTCTCTCTCTCTCTCTAAATAAAAGGCGAGATGTCTCTCTACTTAGGGCCCAAACCCAATACAGGGCCAACGGATAGCAGAGATGGGCACAAGCCCATATCAAGTACAAACTAAGTTGCCGAGTGGTGCCATTCAATCCATACTGTTGCACTTGAGGGTATACACTTACATTACAAAATATTTTGTTAAGTATTTGTTGCACACGTCTTTTAAAATTAAACCCACGTTTTCTGTTGTAAAAGTAGAACACTTGTGTGTGAGCACACACACACACGTATGTAATAAGTTTTAGCCAAATAATTTCTCCCTGTCTACAAGCTAGATAATGATTTTGTTTTTCATCTGTCTACTGGCAACAATGAGAACACCTTGATAGAGTAGAGTATGTGCACTCACTCATTTGTGTTATTACAATAACCAATTGTTTTAACATTTATTCCAGACTAATTACATATGCAACTTTTCTTCCTCACAAGTATGCAAAATATTTTCCCAAGAAAAGAGGATTCGTGAGGCACAATCACCATGTACAAACAAGTTGACATACTCAGAAAATCTTATAGTTAAATAGTATTATTTGATTTCCTTTATAAGGAGAACCAAGATTCAAATCCTCCCTTACTATTTGTTGTAACAATTGAACTTTTTTTTTTTCAAAAAAAAAAAGAAGATGAAATAAAGAAGATAATTTGTTGTCTTTAGTACACATTAGAATAATGATCATGTCCTATGTATATATTCACTAATCAAAGAGTTATTATATTCAAAATCTATGTAATTTTTTATTTATTTTTTTTATTATTATTTAGTAGTTAATAGTTACATGCAATAAAAAAAGGTTATTGAAATAAATTGATAGTCTAATTTAAAATCTAAAAGTTAAAAAAAAAAATTAGAGAAATAAGTTTTAGAGAGAGGAAAAAAGATATTAACAATTTTCTTTTGACAATTAACTCGCTCCCTTGAAATATGAATTATCTTACTTATTCAATGTTATTTTGGATCTTATTTGCATATTCTATCATGCTTGATACATTCGTGAGCCCAAATCTTTCGTCTCATTTTTCTTGCTCTGCTCTATACTCCACTAATAAAAGTATGTCATATGTCCACCCATTTAATTAAATCCTACCATTAAGAGTTTTCTTATTTCAACTATTAAAAAAAAAAAAAAAAAAAAAACCCAACACCCCCCCATTTTTTTTTTTTTTTTTTTTTTTACTTAGGTATTTTTTATCAAATTTTCTGGACATAGAATAGTCTATGATGTAGTAAATGCCGTTGAAGCTAAGTTATTTTAGTTAGTGTTTTGAAGAATAAGGATCAAATCTGGAAGCCAACAAGATCTGAAAACCTGGTTAAAATCCAGGGCAAGCTGAATCTGCTGAAGGTCAAGGGAAAGTACAACGCAATCTGGTCAGCTTCTTCTGGAAAAATTCAGTTGTGCAGCCACATGGGAGAGACTCAGAAGCAAGAAAGAAGAGGTGTCTTGGTGTAAGCTAATATGATGGTGTTCAAATGCAATTCGTTAGTATATTTTCTTTGGTTGGCTTTCCTTGAAGGACATATGATCAACAAGAGCAAGGTAGCTGCATCGGGCTTAACAGGGGACTGTGCTTGTCTTTTCTGTAGGAGGGGTTATCCGTTATAGAGAGGAGTCACTTGTTCTTTGTGTGCTCTTTACAAAGATAATTTAAAAGCATGTCATGGGGCTTGCTTGGTGAATTATTTCCCTTCCGAATAGGATGGTATGGCCTTCTTGGGCACAAAAAATCTCGAGAGAGAGTTTTCGTGCCTCCCTTTGCAAAGTGGTTTGTGGGCTTCAGTTTATCATTTATGGCTCCCAAAAAACTACTGAATTTATGGGGGAGAAATAAATAAAATAAAAAAGGGGAAAATTGTTAAGAACGCTAAAAGAGTTGTCAAAGTCAAAATGGAAGCTAAGAGCAAAATAGACAAATCCATTCTAAAAAGAATGATTCAGAGGATGATCTGAATTATCTTGCCCTGCTTTGGATTCTAATTGATGATTGGGTTATGAAGTTGTGTCCTCAAAAGGATGATTCAGACAAGGATTTGCTTGTTCAATAGCTAGGATGCTGGTTTTGTTCTTACCTATGCTAAAAGTTGTAGTTGAGTCTTTATATGAAGTGAATCATTTTTGCTAATGGTTGATTCTGTTAATGTAGCTGCTAGATCATGAGTTGTGTTTTGTCTTCTTGCTTTTTTGCCCTGTTTTGGGACTAGCAGTGACCTTTTATCTATTGTTCTGAGCTATAAAATTTGATGAGTAGCGTATGAATGGTCATCCGTAACTTGCAAACCGTCTATAACAATGATGAGTAAAAGTACAGACGAGGGTAAGCGCATTAATTCCAGATAGCATTCAATGATCAAATGATAAATAGGCACGAGACCGTTATCCCCGTCCAATAATGTGCACTTAAAGGTCGGTCACAGACAGCAAATATGGGGATTAAATGGCCATCATTAAGCATTAAATCTACTAGTTAAGTGTAACGTTAAATTGAGTATTAACACAGTTTAAGGCTATATAAAGCCACAAAAGACAGGTAAAATGACACAAATTACACACGCTATAGAATTGAGATTCTCAAATAAGTTGAAAATAATTTTAGCATCGGAGAGTCCTTGGCAGGCCCCAAACTGGTGCCGTTATCTTTTTGGTGCTTTCTTCTACATAGGATCTCAGGTTGTCCATCGAACTGACGAGGAACATACTAACGAGGTGAAATTGTGCTTTATCAATTTGGCGTCGTCTGTGGGAAACACGACCGTAAGCCGTTGAACTCCTAATGCGAGCCTCAATTGACACGCTTTGAGACCCAACAAAAATATTGGAATACTTGCCCAAGAAAACTAAAATTCAGATTTTTGATAGAAACCCTAACCCAACGTTTATAATTGAAATGCGAACCAAAGGTATAAGTGTAACACTTTGACCTAATGATTATAATTGAATCACGAACCAAAGGTATAAAGTTTGAACACCACAAGAAAAAATCTCTGATAAGTTCATAGTTCTTGAAGAACCAAAAGAAGAGCAAAGCCTCACCTTTTTCTGATTTTTATTTAATAATCTCTATTACAATGAGTGCATGCTATTTATAAGACATGATTGGAAATATAAAATATAAAAAAAACGTACTAAATAATAAAACCCTAAATAAAAGTTGATTTGGTCTAAAATTAGCAGATACAAAATAGGAAAAATAGCTAAAAACGTTCTAAATAAAAAAAGCCTAAAATTAAGGTAGATTTGGTCCAAAATTAGATGCTCCAGACAGGAAAAATATCTATTAATTGATATGGAACTGGAAAATCAACCAGCCATTAATCCATGCCATAAATCACACCCAATTAAGCCAGATTAGCCCTCAATAGCTTGGATTAAATTTATTACGCCTTCATCTTCTTTTGGGCCAAGCTTGGAATGCCCTCCGTTAGAATCAGCCCATTAAGTACTTCTTTGATCTTCTTGGATCTTGCTTTAGTAATAGGCCCAACTGGAACATGCAATGGATCCTTGAATACTTGTTGATTCTCATCAACTCCCTGTTGACTAAGTTATGCTGAATCGATGGACTCAAACACCGTTCCACCACCACCAAATCTAGTAGTAGTGGCCCAGCAAATCCAAGCACTGACAACTAATGTGCAAGAGTTAATGAAACAGAATGAAGACTTGAAGCAGAAGGTGCGTCTTGAGGGCATGAGTCTGTCATAGTCTTGGCATAACCGCAATGAAAATGACGACGAAGCCTAAAGCCAAGGAAATAGCAGAAGAGAAAATTCAGAATACACTGCATAGTCAATTCATTGCAGTGATCAAATGATAAAGAACATGAGAAAAGAGCTGGACAAGTTCAAAAATTCCATGAAGGGTAAGACTGCAGTAAACCTTGACAGCATGATTAAAAGAACAGGCTCACCTTTCACTACTGGCATTCTAGAGTGCCCTTTGCCTCCCAAATTTCGTCTGCCTCAGTTAGAGGTTTACGATGGCACGAAGGACCCCTTGGATCATATAGGAGCATTCAAGACAATCCTAAGTCTCCAATAGACCACGGATGGGGTTATTTGCAGGATATTCCTAGCCACCTCAGGGGAGCAGCAAGGGTTTGGTTCAGTAAGCTGCCAGTGGCATCTATTGCAAATTTCAATCAACTGAGCGACTCCTTTGTTTGTCACTTCATTGGGGGTCAATGCCATTAAAGGCCCACCTTTTACCTATTAATTGTGAGATAGCAGGAAGGGGAAACCCTGAGGGAGTATGTGAAAGCAGTATTGGAAATTGACGAAGCAGACGACCAGGTGATAATGACGACCTTCTAAGGAAGGTTGAACAATCCCGACCTTGTCTTTCTCACTAGGGAAGACTCCCCTAACGTCAATGACGGACTTATTGTTCAAGGTGCAAAAGTACATGAATGGGGAAAATGCACTAGCTACAAAGGGATTAACAGGTATGTGGAAGAAAGAAGAAACCGCTGAGTCCTAGGGCAAGAAGAGAGACTGAAAGGATAATATCATAGATGCAAAGACCAGCAAAAGAGGTCTAGAGACATTGTCAAAGAAGATGCTAAATTTCACCCCTTTGCTAATGCCTATAGACAAAATCCTTATGCAAATAAAGGACGACCTAGCATTAAAATGGCCCAAGACTCTGAGCTTGTCCTTAAAGCAAAGAGATAGAAAGAAATACTGCTGTTTCCACAAAGACCATGGTC
The DNA here is from genome assembly GCF_002906115.3 of Quercus suber. NCBI lineage: Eukaryota > Viridiplantae > Streptophyta > Magnoliopsida > Fagales > Fagaceae > Quercus > Quercus suber. Next base: position 1,620,074 of record NW_027069556.1, on the reverse strand, counting down.
ATTATACAAATGAGTGTCGAGATGTGAAAGAGCAGATAGAGGAGCTAATCCAGAGGGGAAAACTCTAAAAGTTTGTGAAGAAAGATTATCAAGTTTGTCAACGAACAGATGAGAAGTCCACTGATGACCATAAGGAAGAAGATCGGGATAGTTCCAAATAGATTGTAGGAGAAATAAGGATAATCACTGGAGGACCAGTCGTCGGAGGATCCTACAAGTCCTTGAGAAAGGCGGTCCAAAGGCAAGTGATTAGTGTCTGTGTTAAACACCCAGTAGCAAAACATCACCGCACTAAGAATGGTGACATTGTCTTTTTTGAACGAGATGTAAAGGGGATTAGGTAGCCACATGATGACCCACTCGTCATCATGCTAATGATTGAAGGGTATAACACTTGAAGAGTTTTGGTGGATAACGGAAGCTCGGCGGATGTGATGTACATGACGGCGTTCCATCAGATGAAGTTGGATCCAAAACGCCTCAAACCTTTTGCATCCCCCCTAGTCAGTTTTAGTGGAGACCATATGTATCTGAAGGGCATCATTTCATTGCAAATCATAGTAGGGACGTATCCCGCTCAGGTGATAAGGATGGTAGACTTCCTGATTGTTGATTGCCTTTCCTCTTATAATGTGATCCTCGGACGACCGACACTTAATTGTCTCAAGGCTGCAACCTCCACATATTGCCTGAAGGTAAAATTTCCAACCCCTTATGGGATTGGAGAGATATGTGGAGACTAGCTTTTAGCCAAGAAATGTTACCAGGCAATCTTGGCGTTTAGAGAGAATTGCACCAGGATAGTAGAGGAAGAAGCGCCTAAACCCATAGAGGAAGCAGAAAATATAGAATTAGTAGAAGGAGACCCATCTAAAACTACCAAGGTAGGAAATGAGCTCCAATAGTTCTCAAAGGACGAGCTCATGAAATTCTTGAAAAAGAACTTGGATGTCTTTGCGTAGAGCCATGAAGATATGCCAAGGATTGACGAACAAGTAATAGTGCACAGTCTCAATGTCGACCTAAAAAGGAAACCCGTCCAACAGAAAAGACGATTATTCGCCCCAGAAAGGAACAAAATAGTTATGGAAGAGGTGGAGAAGCTCTTAGCCACTGGGTTTATTTGAGAGGTTTACTACCCTGAATGACTTGCTAATGTTGTCATGGTAAAAAAGTTCAACGGAAAGTGGAGAATGTGTGTGGACTTCACAGACTTAAACCATGCGTGCCCCAAAAATAGTTTTCCCTTTCCTAGAATTGACCAGCTTGTTGATTTAACTGCTGGTCATGAACTGCTAACCTTTATGGATGCTTTTTCAGGTTATAACCAAATCCTAATGGAGAAGGAAGATCAAGAGAAGATAGCGTTCGTCACTAGCCAGGGCCAATATTGTTATAAATTCATGCCGTTCAGATTGAAGAATGCAGGTGCCACCCACTAGAGATTGGTAAATCAGATGTTTAGCAAGCAAATAGGCAGGAATATGGAGGTCTATGCAGACGACATGCTCATAAAAAGCAAGGAAGCCAAAACCCACCTAGACGACCTCCAAGAAATGTTCGATACTTTGAGAAGGTATAGAATGAAACTCAATCTTGCGAAGTGTGTCTTCGGGGTCTCGTTAGGGAAATTCCTAGGCTTCATGGTATCACAGCGAGAAATTGAGGCAAATCTAGAAAAGGTCAAAGCAATACTCAACACGATCTCCCCAAAGACAGTCAAAGAAGTGCAAAAGCTGACAGGATGAGTGGCAGTGTTAAACAAGTTTGTCTTGAAGGCCACTGATAAGTGTCTTTCATTATTTAAAACTCTTAAACAGCCCTTCCATTGGATGGACAAGTGTAAGGCAACCTTTTAAAACCTTAAGGAGTATCTGGCAAAACCTCCATTATTGAGCCCATTAGTTAAAGGAGAAGGGCTATTCTTGTACCTTTTATGTTACAAACAGCTGTTAGCTCGGTGTTGATTCGCGAAGAATCCAAAACATAATGCCTCTTGTACTACACAAGCCAAGTTTTTCAAGGAGTTGAAGCAAAATACCCGCGAATATAGAAGATGGTTTTCTTGCTAATTGTGGCTTTAAGGAAGCTTTGTCCATACTTCCAAGCTCATACCATCATGGTAATGATGGACCAGCAAATCCGGAGAGCAATGAACAAACCAGATGTTGTAAGGCGTATGGTCCAATGGGCCGTAGAGCTAAGCTAGTTTGATATTGAGTACAGGCCAAGAAAAATAATCAAAGCTCAAGCCCTAGCAAATTTTATTGCGGAGTTCACTCTTCCCGACTCAGATTAGGAGGTAGAATATTGGATGATTTGGACGGATGGCTCGTTTGCCATAGTTCTTGGAGGCGTTGGTATTATTGAGATGTCACTTGAGAAAGACACCCTCAGATATGGAGTTTAACTCCAATTTCCAGCAACGAACAATGAAGCAAAATATGAAGTAATCTTCGCAAGCTTGAGAATTGCAAAAGCCATAGGGGTCAGGAATTTGAAGTTGAAGATGGATTCAAAGCTGGTTGTTGGCCAAATGACCAATGAGTATGAAGCAAAGGAAGATAGAATGAAGAGGTACCTCAAGCTAGCAACCCAGTTCATTGACGAATTCGATGACGTTAAGGTCGAACAAATTCCACGGGAAGAAAATTCAAATGCCGACAAGATAGCTAGACTAGCTTCAACTGAGGATGCCTCAGCAATGATGGATCTGCTCATGGAAGTCCAAAAAAATCCTAGTATTGACGAATTGCATACCTTTTTAGTCCAACAACCAAATACTTGGATGGATCCAATCCTCTCTTATATAAGAGATAGTCAACTACCATCCGACTTGTTAGAAGCAAAGAAGGTTAAGGTCAAGGCAGCCAAATTCACCGTCATGAATGGTGAACTTTACAAAAGAGGATTTTCTCTACCATATTTGAAATGCCTAACTCCTGAAGAAGCAATGTATGTATTACATGAGATCCATGAAGGAGTATGTGGAAACCATTCGAGACCTCGATCCTTGGTGGGAAAGACGATCAGGGCAGGTTACTTTTGGTCGACCATGCAGAAGGGTGCGATTGAACTTGTTAGAAAATGTGATAAGTATCAACGCTTCGGGAATGTGCAGTATGTACCTAGAGAGTTATTCACGAGCATTTCCTCGCCTTGGCCATTCTTTACATGGGGAATTGATATCTCGGTCCACTTCCTCGAGGGAAAAAGTAGGTGAAGTTTCCGCTCTTTGCCATTGATTACTTTACTAAATGGATCGAAGCAGAGCCACTAGCAGCAATTATAGAAAGCAAAATACTGAGCTTCGTTTGGAAAAACATTGTCTGCAGCTTTGGAATCCCTAAGACAATCATCTCTAATAGTGGTCGACAGTTTGACAGTAAAAAATTCAGGGAATTTTGTGCAAAGCTAGAAATACAGAACCACTATTCGTCTCCTGGGCACCCATAAGCTAATAGGTACGCATAAGTAACAAATCGTACTTTTCTCATACCCATCAAAGCATGACTTGAGGGGGCAAAGAGTGCATGGCTCGAAGAATTACCTGGGGTGTTATGGGCGTACAAGACAACAGCAAGAACACCAACAGGAGAAACTCCATTCAAGTTGGCCTTTGGTATTGAAGCAGTCATTCGTGCTAAAGTAGGAGTATCCATAAGAAGACAATGGGTTAAATAAATAATTATTACATTCCTTTAAAATAAGAATAATAAATAAATCTCACATCACATGTTTTAAGATTTTTATTTTATTTTTTTAATTGTTACAACAAGTGGAAGAGGATGGATTTGAATCATATTCTTCTCATGTAGGCATTACGCTTTTTGGGCACTAAGCCCTTGAGGGTTTCAAAGAAATAATCGAGTCTTTCACTTTGGCAAATATTGGGACTAAGTTTTATTGAGACCAAAAATTTAAATAATTATCAAATATAAAACGGAATGTGGATAAATACTATATTTACATAATTTTTGTTTGAGAAGGATGATAATTTAAAATAAAAATAAATTTCATATTCATTAATTTGATTCACTTTTGTTTTTTTTTTTGTTTTTTTTTTTTTAGAATGATTAATTTGATTCACTTGGAGACTCTCACAGAACAACTTTAAATTCAGTTGGGGCTTAAGAACCCAAATAAGCTTGCAATTATCAATTAAGATACAAACCAAAAGTTTAGATATATTGACACATACATAATGATTTGATCCATTATTGGATGCTCTTCACAAAAACAACTTTAAATTCAGTCAAGACTTATTAATTAATTTATAACCACCTAATTATAATGTTTTAATTATAAATATCTTGTTCATGTACTTTCACAGCTCCTTTTTTTATCTTTTTTTTTTTTCATTAAAAAAGTACAAATATCTACAAATGTGATATTTGAATTTTTAATAAATTTTTGAAGAAATATTATTACAATGGTATTAAGATTTTATGAAAGTTGATAGTGGATCTTTTTTTTTTCCTCTCTTTTTTACAAAATATGGAAATTGTTTTTTTATTGATTATCATGAATTAATTGTTGGCGAATCATGAAGTGTATTATTTTCACATTTATTACCTTCTTAATCAGCTTGTGATTTTTATTGTGTTGTTAGTGGATCATGAATTTTTAGGACAAATAATCATGTAGATAAGTTTCTAAATCTAAATTTTTTTCATAGAAAAAGCTTACTAGAGCCTTGGTAAAAAAGTTTCTCTGTAAACGTAGAAGTTGGGTCTTCTCTCTAACTTCTCTTTCACAGTAGAATTCGGGTGTCCCTTCGAAGAAGGTGTTGAGTATCCTGGGAGTAACACTATTGCTTCTAGGCTTGTTGGGTTCTTTTTGGGGTGTGGGAAACAGTTTGTCTGAGTGTGAGGATGGACGATTTGGCTCAGTCATGGAACAGGCTTACGCTGTCAGATTGGGAGGGTCCAGGGTGCTGTTTGCTTGACGATGAGAGCAATGAGAAGTTTTCTATTGCTGCAAAATTTCTGACTAAGCAAGCCATTAACATGGAGGTCATAGCGAAGATGTTTAACCTGCTATGGAGAACGAAGAACGGTTTCAAAATCCAAAGTTTTGGAGATTCATAAATTTCTTTTCTCCTTCGATAGTAAGGAGGAAGTGGACAGAATTTTAGAGGGAGAGCCATGGACTTTCGATAAACACTTGGTAGTAATGAGCCGATATGAGAGCGAGTCCTCACTGTAGGATGTAAGGTTTGAGAAGACTAAATTATGGGTCCAATTGCATGGAATTCCCATGAAATTTATGACAGTAGAGGTTGCGAAAAAAATTGGTAGTGTCTTGGGGGAGGTTTTCGCACCGATGGATCCAAAAATATTTGATGGTGGGCATTTTATTCGAACTCAGGCCTCCATTGATCTGTCACTACCATTGTGTCGTGGTAGATTGATTTCAGTGTGAGGGAGGTAAGTAAGTATGGATTTCGTTCAAGTACGAGAGGTTGCTGAATATGTGCTACTGGTGTGGACGTCTTACTCACGATGACAGAGATTGTGAGTTATGGATCAACAGTGAAGATACGCTTACTCCAGAGCAGCGTGAATTTGGTCCTTACATGAGAGCTCCTCCGTTTGTGGCTGCAAGAAGAAGCGCAATTCTAGTACCTGGATTTTATGCCGAGAAGAAGAAGAGGTTTTCAAGTACACTGGGGGACATTGATTCAGGCCGGAGTTCCGATTCAAGTAGAGGAAGAGCACCGGAGTAACCATAAGGAGTAACGGCTAGCAATAATGTCAACATTGAAGTTGAGGAAATAAATGTTTCATTAAGGCTTAATGAAGGGGATGGGATTATTAGGGAAGATTCGGTCAATCAAAATAGGATTAATGAGATAATTACTGAGACTCCTAAGGAAACTGAAATTGCCAAAGAGGTGAGTAACGTGGAATTAATTTTGGCTTAGGAATTTGGGGAGGCTAAGCTGTTGGGAATGAGTAGTAATGTTTCAAAAAACCCTAAGGTATGTGACAACTTAAGTGAGCCTCCTACACTTAATAAGTGACGTGCTGCCAAGGAAAATAGGGTTCGGGGGTCATCAACTCCACGTGCTTCAGCTACCTGGAAACGCAGAGAAATAAAGAAGCCTAGAGGCAACATGGTAGCAGGTTTTCAGTCACACGGGAAGAAGAGAGTGGCTGAAATAGAGGAAGATTAGTGTGAAGTTTTAGCAAAGTGGTTTCAAATAGCCTTTAATGGAGAACACAAAACCTTGGAAAAGGCAGGAGCTGATGTTCAACCCCGCCTAGAGCAATGAGTTGTTTAGCATGGAACTGTTGCGAACTTGGGAACCTACGTATAGTGAGAGAGCTCGTGGAAATCATATGGGCAAAAGATCCCACTGTAGTGTTTTTAGCCGAGACGCTTACAAATGATGTAAGGCTAGAATTTGTTCAAAGGAGTATTGGGTTTGATCATAGATGGGTTGTTCCAAGAGTGGGTAGAGGTGGAGGATTAGTTCTTAATTGGAAAGCAACGATTAATTTAAAAGTGGAAGGTGCAGATAGATACTATATTGATGCGGTGATTGATAAAGATTCAGAGAATGAGTGGAGATTAACAGGTTTTTATGGTGGACCAGAGACAGCGAGACGTCAGGAAGCATGGAATAAGCTTAGGGCTTTGAACTCAAGACCTAAAAAGCCATGGCTTTGTTACGGGGACTTTAATGAAATTATCAGACAAGAGGAGAAAATTGGGAATTGTAGTGACCTTAACGGTTCTTTCAATCTTTTTCTTGGACTTACTTGGTAATTAATAGATGTTGAAGCAGAAGAGATCAAAGCAGCACAAGATATCCGTTTCAACCAGGGAATGCTGATTGTTGCCAAGGTAGGCGCAAATGGGAGGACAGAGCGGAAGGGTATTATAATGCTCAAGGTAAAAATCATAAAATAAGTAACTTAGCCTTCCAGTTTTAAAATCGTAAAAACATAACCTATTTCGTAAAAGCATACACGTAACTTCATCATGGAAAGTATAAGTATCCAGTGGTATAGGATCAAGTGCCAAATCTTCATTATTAAAGAATAATCTATGATGAAGAAGCTCTTCCCTTGACGCTTCACGAAATTGATCTAAATTCAACTGGTGCTTAAGAACCCAATTGGGATTGCAAGGATCTGTTAAGATCCAGACCCTAAGTAAAGACATATCTCTGCACATACATTTATAGTGTAAATCAGTATCATCTTTAACAGTCTAACAATGTGATATCATCTTTTAACAGAAGCTCAATTTTCCCATCTTTCTTGCTAAATACACCAATGTCGTTTCCTCCTCCATTTAAGGTCGACACATAATATAGTTTATGGTCATCTGTTAAATAGATACAGTTAGCTTTGCATCCATTAAAGCTTGATGCAGACAAAGACATCGAAGACTTATCACCCACAAACAATGCTTGATCACCCAAGCTGTGAACCTTCACCCATTTGTATCTATCTTTGCTCCCCGCTTTAGTATACCGTTTCAATTTTAGAACTGTGAACCCAATTGTCACATAGGAATTATCATCGATATCTTCTTCTTTTCCTTCTTCTTCATCAGATTCATCTTCAAGAGCATTTTCATCCTCGGTATCATCTTCGGAGTCTTCATTATTGAATTCATTTTCTTTATAGTTAGAGTAGCCTCCAAGTGAATAAAAAGGACCACCTCGCATGCACTACCAAATACTATAACTCTTTGTATAACCCAAAAATAAAATTAACTCCTTTAATTACTCCAACTATATTTTTACCATTTTTGGGTTACATTGCCTTAAATGTGCCTTATTATCCCATAAAATTATAATGCCATTGATCATTACTCTCCCTCTATATTTCTGCCATGTTTTCAGTTACATTATCCTAAATGTGTACTACCCTTTAAAATTACAAATGCATCTATCAACAATTTAATTATTCAGCTATACCTCGAACTTCCCTCCTCTTCTCAAACTTTTCGAGTTCAACCTCTACTAACACAAAATAAATATATATAGTCACTCTCATGACATGATTGTAGATTTTAAACATGGCATGCAGTACTAAAGATTCCCATTTCATGAAGGTTGCTCTGAATGGTTCTTGTAATACCAAGCCCATTGTCATTTGCATTCCACTCGAACTGAAAGTGAATGTTAAACAATCTTTATGTCATTTTATTATTTGCCAGCTTTTGTAAAAAGGAGCTTGTAAAAAGCAGCATCCACATTCAACTAGTGGAGGTAATTCCCAATTATTAGCTTTTGCAGCTATCTTCTCCTGAGTTCTCTCATCTGCCATAAGAAATTCATTGTATCTGTGCTCAAGTGTTCCGGTGGTTTTTATAATGTTCAACTGGTCTCTACTATATATGCTCAATCTGGTTTCAAGAGTAAGAGCAGTCTTCAGGGACCTATGTTCTAGTGGATCCTTGGGTTGGAGGTTGTGTAGTTCAAAGAGACAAGTGGTTCCAAGACTAACTTTACAAAACCTGCAATGCTAGTGATATTTTGAGGATCTGAGTGCACACCCCAATTGCATCCAAATCCAACTGCTCTAGCAACTGTGCACTTGAAGAAGAGATGAATGCTAGATTCCAGTTTTTGTCTGTTTTTTTTTTTAACCAAGCCTAGCGTGCCCGGCTTCCAGTTTGGGTCTGGGCTTGAACAAATAACATTTATCTATTAGCTACAATCTGATTGTAGTTTAAAGTTATAAATTTACTCAATAAAATAAATATTATTACATATTTTAAAAATTTAACTATTGAATTATATGTGCTACATATTTCTATTACACATGCTAAATTTTGTATCAATTGGATATTATTTACTATATAATCTATAAGCTTATATATTATACATAATTTTAAATTACAAAAATTTACAATTTAAACAACCTATTGATGACATAGCTACTAATCTTTAATTTTTTTAAAAATTTGCAAGCGTGGATGATATAAAAAGAAAATGTAATCCAATAGTAAATTTCTGAAAATTTAATTCCAATAAAAAGATATTGAGTAAATTTGTAGCCTTATGTTACAACCAATTTTGTAGCTAAACTTTGTCTTTATTTTTATTATTATGGTTATTAATTTAACAAATCACATTACTAGAGACTAAAAACACTAAAGTAAATTTAAAATTTAATTTAAATAGTCCATCAAATTTTACAAGTGTACAATCTGTACATATGTATGGTACAATTAAAAAACAATCACAATTATACACATATATGAGTTTAAATTATATATAGTGTAAGGGTTACACATGAATTTACTTTTTTATTTTATTTTTTGTTTACTAGTTTTTTATGGTTTATTTATATTTGAACTCTTTATCTTTTACAGAACATTAACTCACTTAGAACAATAAATAAATAAATTAAAAAAAAAAAAAACTTAAATGGGACATATAATGCTAAATTAGATAATAATTAGAATCCAATTTAGAATCAAATTGGATTTTTTCTTAGATTTGGCTTTAATTTGATATATATAGTAATAGACTACCACTAAAAACACACATCCCACTCCAAGCTGAGGCAAAAACTATATTAATGTCATTACAGCAATGTACTTTTTGAGGTATTTATTTTAATAAAATCTTTTCCTATTAGCAAAAAATTGATATTTTTTTCCTATTCCTCTTACCAAATTGCTTTTAATACAAAATCCATTCTTTTCTCCATCCCTCCAGCTTGAAGCTTTCACTCTTTTTTTTTACTAACAATGAAAGTAGGTCAAAGCACAATGTAGATAGTTTTCATGATGAAGATTTATGGGACATCCCATAAAATTGAAAAGATACAAGGAGTAATATATGATGCAACACTTAGATTCCCATGATCACGAAGGTTGCTACCCCATTGTCACTTGCATTCTTGTGTTCCACTTTAACTAAAAGAGAGTGTTGAAAAATATTTATATCATCTTATCTGCCAGCTTTTGTAAAAACTAGCTTATATTACAAAAGATTAGATTATTCCACTTCACAAAATTTAGTCAAGACAAGCAAGAGAGACGACTACCAAAAATCCTGAATGTCCTTCAATATGAATAAACTTGGGTGGAACAATTTAATGTGCATAAAAATCATGCATTAATGCTACAAAAATACCAACAGCTAATCCTTATTTCTAAAATTTTTAGGTTGAGTTACATATCCTAAACATATTAGTTAATGTCGACCACATACATTATATGTTTCTATTACATTATATTTAAAGTCATACTCTTTATTACGTTCTTAATTGACATGTTTTTCTTTTATTACTACTAATATATTTTTTTGCTAAATCAGAATTTGATAAAGGAACTTTTTATTGATGATAAAAAATTCAATTAATATTTGTTTGTCCCTTTTTTGTCAACATATTTCACAGAATTACTTCACTCTTGTGTATAGTTCTAATTCTTTTAGATTAGGTTGTGTTCATCATCGTGAGCATAAAGTAACTTTTTCTTTTAGCAAAATATCTGTACTTATATAGAAAATAAAATCCATTGATAAAGAAGGGACAAACAAAACCTGGTGTCAAACAAAAATAATATATCATTATTTTTAGGGGGGAAAACGAAGTCAATCAATCATATGGGCTTTAGTGGTTGCAAAATCCAATAGTGTAGCCTACTTTCTCTGTTGCTCACCACAAGATACAATAAATGAGTGACTGGTTGGTAGTTACTATTGCAATTTGGGACACTCAAATGTGTTTGTGTAAATTAAGCAAGCAGCAAAATAAACTATTATGCACGGCCAACGCAATATTTACAGGTAAACACCCATTTATTATTTTACCTCACCAAAATCTGCCTTAGTCTAAACACATAGCCACCAAGGCTTATATCCCCACAGAGTTACAAGGTTTCTCTCTCTCAAATCACGTGTTATGTGTTAAATAATTTACAGGTGATCACATAAATATTATATGAAGGTATTGGATATAAAGTTGATAAGAAGTAACATACACAAGGCTTGTGCTTGAACATTTTATTTTGTTGCAAGACTCAAAATGAGCTTTCAGCTTAAGAATCAAATTGGTTAGTTTTGAAAAATCTTGGATGGAATTGACCTCAGTCCAAACTTTAAGGGTGTTAGTTGTATTTTATAAATAATATAAAATATAAATATATTTTTATATGTAATAGATAAAAAAAAAAAAAAATAATATATATATATATATAGAGAGAGAGAGAGAGAGAGAGAGAGAGAGAGTTTATTGATATTTTTAAAAGGTGGTTAGTTAAAGATACTTTTATATAATCTGGACAAATTATTAATGCTATATAGACTAAGACCTAGCTTCTCACAAAATTTTGTAATTAACAGGGTTCTTTCGTGTGGCCCAAAAAATTTTAATAGAAAAGGCATCAAAGGAAAAAATAATAATAATATTTACGCCTAATTTTTTTTTTTTTGCAAGTGAATTTTCAAAGTTCCCTTGCTATATATACATAAGTCAGCATTCATGTATTTGTGAATTTGGTACGAACAATGTGCTTAAATACTGTTTTAAGGGTTTGCCTTAAACAGCCAAACAGACTATTTTAAGATTTGCATAGTTGAAATCTGAGTCCAACCCAAGCCAAATTAATGTCTTAGCATTAGTCTTACTAGCATTAAGCAAATTCATCATAATTAATTTCATGATTTCAATTTAGCCTTACAGTAAATATGTACGCAACCAAAAGGAGACAAGGGCAAGAAAATAAATGAAAACTTGTCCTCATGTGAGCAGGAGCTCGTCATAGGAATAGCAATATTATCTCAACCAAAAAGCTAGTCGAAGACAGAGTGCTCCAATTAGTAGAATATTAAATGCACCTTAACTTATGAAAAAAGTACAAGCAAACTTAGTAAGATAAACTCGTAAGGCACCACAGTTTAATTACCAATGAAAACCCGTCTAAAATTAAATTAGAAGAACCTTAGGCCAAAATGGGCAAATGCCCTTTTCATGCAAAAAAAGCGGTGTTTTGCCACATTTTTTAAACTAATTAGAGAAATACCCCTCTTTTGTAACTCGATTTTCTAAAAATTGAGTTAAAAAAAAAAATTTCTAGAAACATGATGAACTCCCTAAGTCCATTAGCTCCTACAACGGATCTAACTATTTACCCTTCTTCGTCAGCGGAACCCTCCTCTATTTCAATCATCTCCATATCCTCATTTGTTGAGGACGGGGAGGATGAAGACAGACTACTCTCCTCGCTCAAATCGTCTTGGTCTTTGGGACTTGACGGATATACCTCTTCATAGTCCGCCCCATCACGGATGACCGACTGGTTACTTGACGCACTAGACATGGCCTACATGTAATGACAAAACCTAAGACTCTAACGGGTTTGGAAAGAGTGACGGGGGCATAAAGTCTAAGAAAATATATATAATACCAAAAAGTAAATGAAAATTAAAAAGAGGACGGATAAAAGATTACTTACCAAAATTACAGAATGAGCAAAGGAATTGCAGACGACGGGTATAGGAGTAAACGGAGTGGTCTCTGACAGGTGTAACGGACTCGCTCTGACAATATTTTTTCAATAAAAAGTAGAAAAATGAGAGGCGGAGGGGCTGTTATTTATAGAAGAGGTGCACGGAAGATGAAGCGACACCTCGTTCTAAAACAACGGCCATTGAAAGAGTGACACATGGCACGGGTCATAAATGTGTTACTGCTAAACATGTCAGTGTACGGGGATAAGCTCGCAGAGTTATGTATCATAGTCAATTGATTGAGGCTTTGAACCGTCACCCCATGGGTCCGTTTGCTTATGTATGACGGATCCATCGGGTGAGGGGGCAACTGAAAAGGGAAAAATGTACTGCTACGAAACCTAGTATAACGGACCAGGCTGTTTATTGTTTTATGGGCTGAAAAGTAGACGAGCCTGTTATGTGCAAGACCTGTTGAGGACGGATCCGGAGTGGACGGATGAACAATGGACGGACTGATTGGCCATGGGCCGGCTAGGACCTCTTGATAGGAATACTTGCGGCCCATTATCATAAAATCTTAAATAGAATCCTAATGCAAGGGGGATTCTAGAGATTACGTACATTGATGAAGATCTTCTCTATAAGGAAAAGACTTGTCGACCACGTTTTGGATTCGTAAAGATGATTTCTACAAGAACTTCGACTCCAAGTAAAAGAGGCCAGCTTTCGACTACTATAAAAGCCCCAATACCCTCACAAATCAATGTGCGCATAATCGACCCTCTCTAGCACTCTGGAGTTATAAAAGATTCTAACTTGACCTTCGGAGGGTATTTGACCGGCATCACACCGGTGCTCTTTGTAAGTTTTTCTTTTTCTTGCTGTGCAAGTAATTTTTTGAGTGTGTGAGCGACGTGTAATTCATTGGTAATTTTTCAGACTTCAACAAATATTATATGAAGGTATTGGATATAAAGTTGATAAGAAGTAACATACACAAGGCTTGTGCTTGAACATTTTATTTTGTTGCAAGACTCAAAATGAGCTTTCAGCTTAGGAATCGAATTGATTAGTTTTGAAAAATCTTGGATTGAATTGACCTTAGTCCAAACTTTAAGGGTGTTAGTTGTATTTTATAAATAATATAAAATATAAATATATTTTTATATGTAATAGATAAAAAAAAAAAAATATANTGTAATAGATAAAAAAAAAAATATATATATATATATATATATAGAGAGAGAGAGAGAGAGAGAGAGAGAGAGTTTATTGATATTTTTAAAAAGGTGATTAGTTAAAGATACTTTTTTATAATCTGGACAAAATTATTAATGCTATATAGACTAAGACCTAGCTTCTCACAAAATTTTGTAATTAACGGGTTTCTTTCGTGTGGCCCAGAAAATTTTAATAGAAAAGGCATCAAAGGAAAATAATAATAATAATATTTACGCCTTTTTTTTTTTTTTTGCAAGTGAATTTTCAAAGTTCCCTTGCTATATATACATAAGTCAGCATTCATGTATTTGTGAATTTGGTACGAACAATGTGCTTAAATACTGTTTTAAGGGTTTGCCTTAAACAGCCAAACAGACTATTTTAAGATTTGCATAGTTGAAATCTGAGTCCAACCCAAGCCAAATTAATGTCTTAGCATTAGTCTTATTAGCATTAAGCAAATTCATCATAATTAATTTCATGATTTCAATTTAGCCTTACAGTAAATATGTACGCAACCAAAAGGAGACAAGGGCAAGAAAATAAATGAAAACGTGTCCTCATGTGAGCAGGAGCTCGTTATAAGAGTAGCAATACTATCTCAACCAAAAAGCTAGTCGAAGACAGAGTGCTCCAATTAGTAGAATATTAAATGCACCTTAACTTATGAAAAAAGTACGAGCAAACTTAATAAGATAAACTCGTAAGGCACCACAGTTTAATTACCAATGAAAACCCATCTAAAATTAAATTAGAAGAACCTTGGGCCAAAATGGGCAAATGCCATTTTCGTGCAAAAAAAGTGGCGTTTTGCCCAATTTTTCAAACTAATTGGAGAAATACCCTTCTTTTGTAACTTGATTTTCTAAAAATCAAGTTAAAAAAAAAAAAAATTCTGGAGCCCTATAGTGGCGTTTTAAGGACCTATGGTGGTGTTTTGAAACTCGAGCTCCATAAACTTGAGTTATAGGCAATTTTTTTTTTTTTTTTTAACCTATAACTTGAGTTCATGAAGCTCGAGTTCTAAAACTCCACTATAGATTCTTAAAACGTCACTATAAATTTTTTAAAAACGCCACTATAGGGCTTAACTCAATTTTGAGAAATCGAGTTTCAAAACAAAGGCATTTCCCTAATTAGTTTGGGAAAGGGAGCAAAATGCTGGATTGTTTGCGCGAAAAGGGAATTTGCCCATTTTGGCCAAGAACCTTTCGAATTCCCATATATTACAATCTCAAACATTTTGTTAGTCCAATATGATTTTGCTTGTAAGCGATCATCCAAATGCAATATGCTTGCTAGATTTGCCTGAATTTTATTAAACTTACATGGTTTGGGGAAATCTATTCTTGGTTACTAAGGTTGCGTTTGGCTCAATGTAAATCGAATTCTGAATGTAAAATGAATGCAGGGGAAAGTGAATTCCCGTAAGGAAAATGAAATCCTGGTGTTTGGTTCTGGAATGGAAAATAGTCCGAAAAACAATTTTTGGTGTTTGGTAACATTCTGAAAATGTTATTTTCCTACAAATTTTTCATATTTTCTCAACCATTTTCTTAGTTCCCAAACAAATTTTATAACAGAAAATTTCAAAATATACACTTAACACAACCAAAAATCAAAATAAAAACATTTTTTATTCACAAACTCGGTGAGGGAAGGAAGAAAGAGTGAGAGATTGAGGGAAAGAGAGGATTGGAGTGGATGGAGGACAGCGGTGGCCAAATCGGGTAGATTTGGGGGGAGTGGAGTGGGCTGGTGATCGGTGGTGGTCAGATTGGCGATCGGTGGTGGTAGCTAGATTAGCCAATGCGTTGGAGAGCTTGGTGGAGCACAGCCTGTGGTCAGTTGTCAAGATCGGTATCAAGCTTAGGGCTTTGGGTGACGAGATAGGTGGTTCAATCTAGAGGTGGCAGCGATGACGGGGGTGGGTGGTGGGTTGTAGATCGGTGACATGCAGTTGAAGATTTGGTTTTGTTTTGGTCAGAGGAGAAGAGAGAGAACGAGGGAGAGAGAAGAGGGACAGTGGACGCAGGGTCAGTGGGGGATTTTTTTTTTAAAACACAAACCCGACCCTATTTTTAATCAGACCGAGTAAAATTCGGCCCATTAGGGCTAGGCCGAGCTAGGTATTCGCGGGTTGGGCAAAAATTGCCATCCGTAATGTTTACAAGTAGAAAATCGTTTCGTTTCCCTTGTGTGCATATATATGTGTTTGTTTCTATCATTTTTAATATGAAAAAACAACTCTTGACAGGTAGAAAATTGTCTTGTGGCATGAGAAAAATTTTCAAATAATTTTATTCCTTGGACAAAATTACTAAAAGGGACAAATCACTCAGCTATTTTATCAAACAATTTTCGCATTTGTGACAAAGAGGTTCGATAGCTACTTCCACACCAAATAATAATAATAATAATAATAATAATAAATGAGATTAAATTCTATAAGAATGTGGTATAAAATCCATATTTTACCCTTCCAATTTTAACATGCTACATCATCTTATCATATATTTAAGAATATGTACAACCACACCTAATCAATTCTAATTCCCATATACCATCGCACGCTCTTGGTGCGATGGTCACTCTACAAGTATAAGAACTTGTAGGGTGCGGGGGGCAAGAGTCGGGGTTCAAGTCTCTAGGAAGGAGTTTCACACGCATATACATTTAAATTAGACTAAAGTAGAATTTCTATCTTGTATCAAAATTCTTATTCCCATATATAAAATCCAACCAAATTGAAAGTTTATTGAGATGATATTAGGTATGGTGGGATTTAATGAATTTTAAGCAGAATCCTAATGTGGCAATCACTTATTGGATGATGTAAAACATGAGTTTTACACCATTTCCTTACCAAATTCGGACTAGTAATAAATTGTGTGTGATAGTGTGAAAGAAAGATGAAATGGAGGATTAAATGGGGCTTATTTATTATATAATTAACTCCCATTTATTTAGGAATTCATTAATCAAGCTAATTAATTATATCTGTGGGGCCAAAAAAATTTGGCGACCCTGGCCTATTTCATAATGAGACCAAGGCCCATGCCGAGGAGGAAGGAATGTCTGAGGACAAGTAAAGAAAGCCCAAAGTGCCGAGGAGCATAGCCAAGGATAATCTTGTCCTCGGTCAACCAAGAGCATAGAAGGGAAGAGCAGCACACCATCGAAGGCAGCCTCTCAGGGCCTTTCAAAAAGAAGGACGAGTACGATGGACCAGCCATGGTGGAGGAACAATTCAAGGGGAAAACTGTCACACCCGCATTAAATGCCCACAACTAATATTTTCTGACCGCATTGATGAGGAAATGACTCCTGAACAGTACTACCTCGGTTACCGCAACTCACAGAGCACCAGAGAGGGCGTCTGATGGGACATGCACTCAAGTATAGGCTTGGATGATCAACAAGTGTAAGGTCAAGATCGTTTAAAGAGGACTATATAATTGGAGAAACCTGCCATAGAGAAGGGGAGAGGAAAGGAGAGGGAAAGACGCACGATAGCGATCTCAAGAACTCCTGTAACCATTGTCATTCAGCATATAATAGAGCAGAGCTCCTCGGATGGTGCCGAGGACAAATTTTCCTTAATGAATTCAATTCATTTCTGTTTGATCGTCATGAACCCCCACGCTAACCGCTGTCCATGCACCAAAACCTAGCTCTTTGGCCCAATCTCTACAAATTCATTGTACTGGGTTCACTGGGCCTAGATTCTTTACGTTTTGGACTTGGTCCGAAAATCGTGACCCTACAATATCATTAAATGAAAATATACAAGGCTATAAGCAATAAATTTAGGGAAAAGTTAACATGTGCTTTAAGGCCATTAGTTTCTTAAATATTTTTTAAAAAATTATTTGGAAAAATAAATAGAAAATTGATTTTTTTTTTTTAAGGGTAACTACGTATTTGGTTTCTATTTTATGCACCATATTTTAATTTGGTCCCCTAACTTTCTAATTGTGTCAATTTGGTTTCCAACCTTTCAATATCATGTCAATTTAGTCATTGTCATAATATTTTGGATGAAAATTGATGACACATCAAATGGCCAAAATAAAATTTTAGTGTATTTTCACATCAATGAAAGCTAATTTTTTATTTTGGCTATTAGATGCACCATCAATTTTCATCCAAAAAATAACAAGAGGGATTAAATTGATGCGGTTTTGAAAGGTTGGAGATCAAATTGACACAATTGAAAAATGTTTGTGACTAAATTGAAATATGGTGTATAGGATAGAGACCAAATATGTAGTTTACCCTCTTTTTTTATAAATTTTTTATATTTTCCATGGAAGTGGTATTAAAACTTTCCTCAAATGGTTTATTTACAAATGCCCTAAGGACACCTATTAATAAGACCAATAAACCTAATACACACCAAATGTGTGTGATGTGTACAAATTGTTGTTTGACATTTGACATTGGCAATTTATATCATTCTAAAAAAAATTGAGAAACTAGAAAATGCAAAAACCTTTACAAACTAAAGTTTATTATAAAAGCCTTGCAAACTAATTGGTTCCGCTTCAACAACTAAAAAATAAATATATGAATAAACTTTTTATAATTGTTGATAGTAATTTGTTGTAAGGCTTATGTAGTAAAATTTGTAATATCAGTCATGATAAATTTTTTGACCAATTTTTGTTTTATATTAAGAGTTTCATGATATATTTCTACTTATATGTATTAAGATAAATTGGATTTGTCCTAATTTGGTAATAATAATAGCCCAAATTTCATTCTAAAAAAGAAGCCCAAATTTTACAATAACACTTTACTATGAATTATGCTAAAAATGCAAACTATTTTACAAAAAAATTTACAAACTACTAATGTAGTGAGTGATTATTGGTAAATTAAAAAGTGATATTAATGATGAGTTTATATGAAAACTAACAAGAGGTTGGCCACATCAACATTTTGTAAAATTGTTGAAAAATAATTTATGGCTGTAGTATTACTCTTTTATTATAAGGAGTCCAAATCTTCTGTCCCAATTGTCTACAACATTTTTACAACATTTTTACAACAAATTATAGGTGGTTAGTTGTTATTGGTTCAAATTTGAAACTAACACTAAGATTACTTTTTTGCCCCAATAATAACAACCAATAACAACCTGCCACTTAAGATTTGTTGTAAAAATGTTGTAAAATTATTGTAGACATATCATTTCTCGTCCCAATTTTGTAAAATTGTTAAAAAATAATTAAATACTATCATTATTGACTTATTAATAATATAATTATTAATTAATAGTAGAATTTAATTAATTAGGTGAACACGTAATTTATGGCTGTAGTATTACTCTTTTATTATAAGGAGTCCAAATCTTCTATCCCAATTTTGTAAAATTGTTAAAAAATAATTAAATACTATCATTATTGACTTATTAATGATATAATTATTAATTAATAGTAGTATTTAATTAATTAGGTGAATACGTAGCAAGTATTTATTGTTGGAGTATAAAGTGGAGCAGAAAAAGTGGGACAGAAGATTTGGACTCTACTATAAGTGGAAGAAGTACATAATTATTGTATTCCCAAAATATTGTAGAATTATTAGTAATTAATTGTTGGGAATTTTTTTTTTCTTAAAATAAAATTTGGTTGGGAAATTTAAGAACAAAATGACAAAATTGATATCTACTATTTATGTGCATTAAATTAGCATTGACTTATAAATAACTACATTATTGAGGTTGAAAGCAAGTGCATTTTTCTTTATCAAAATGATTTTTTTTTCTTTCCCCCTATTTATGGTGTTTTTCTTGGTTTTTTCAAGCGGTAATACGGTTCTCTCTTTTTCAAGTGGTGATCCGGCTCTCTCTTCCTTTTATTGTAGTAAGTAGAAGTTCCTTACATTTTTTTTTAATGTGGGGTTATTAAATTTTATAGCCCCTATATGATTATTTATAAATCAATTTTTTGAAAACAAACCGAACATTTAAACAAATGAAAAAGAAAATGTTTGGAGTGTAAACAAGTTATAGTTTTTTCTTCTGATTTTGATTTTAAAGGAACCCCTTTGTCTTCTTTGTGCTCATGTTGCATTGTTGTTTGAAGTATAATTTTAATTAGTGAGTTTTAGGAGTATAGCTTCTGTATATAAAGTAATAACTAAAAAGATATATGAATATTTGGTGAATAATGATGAATAGCATATTGAAGTTATGAATTTATAAATCTTGAACACTATAATATAAAGTATCGTCCTAAAAACTCCAAATTTTAACTTTAGTCTTAATTCTGTTTTCAGAGTCAAGGACCCTTAAAGTTCTTCAGTGCAACCCCAAAAAAAAAAAAAAAAAAAAAAAAAAAAAAAAAAACCCTTTTAAAGGCTAAAGCAGGTTTTGACAACTCTAAAAGCAAAAACAAATAGACCCCAAAATCTATTTATCACTTCATTTTTGGGTCAAACCATAAAGTTGTGGAATTCCCTTCATAGTTGCAAATTTAAAAAAATTATTATCAAGTCAAGTTTATAATGCAGCATATATTTGTGTGAAGCTCGTTCCCATAATGCAGTATTAAATTTTCATAGAATGGGCTACTTTTCTCTGGTGGCTGATTGTTAAATTAAATTCAGTACAAAGACAACATAAATTTTCATTTGTTACATTTTTATTTGGAATTTTAAAACATTTATGTACATATCTAATGGTTTCCTTTTTACTTGGTTTTGAAAACAGATCCTCCAACATGCCCAGAACCAAATAGCACCATTGTCCTTCCTCCCTGTTTAAATAAAAAATGTTCCCAACATTGCACTGACGTTGCTCGAAAACCAGTCGATGGTTGCTGCATTTCCTTACGCACTTGCTGTTGCAAATTTTCTGTGTCAAATGAAACTATATAGAGATGGAAATCCTACCTCTTTTAAACTTTTGATTACTTTGAAATGAATATCAGAGAAAATAAACATGAATGAAATAAGAGAGATGTTACGTCAACAACAATTTTACAACAAATCATAGGTGATTAGTTATTATTGGTTTAAATTTGAAACTAACACTAAGATTATTTTTTTGCCCCAACAAGTAACAACCTCATACTTAGGATTTGTTGTAAAAATGTTATAAAAATATTATAGATATCATTTCTCATAAAATAAATACATTTCATACGTGTTCTAATTTGTTTGGTAATTATTGATGATGTTAACTCACACTAGAAAGAGAAATATTATATCCACAACATTTTCATAACAAATTTTAAGTGCCAAATTGTTATTTAAATATCCCACTAAAAAGGGTTTTTTTTTTTTTTTTTTTTTTGATATCCAACATTTTCATTAATTTGCTGTGTACATGGTGTAGAGAAAGGGTCAAAGCTTTTAGTGTGAGCAAAATGAACAATCTTGCTTTTGTTTGTTCAGTTTGAGTTTATTAAGTTTTTGTTGTGTAATAAGGTTGCTGTTCTAGTGTAAGCTGGTTGATTTCATCAATATTTATGTCAGTGATTCCTTTGGTAGAACTGGTTGAATATGGTGATCATATAACCAAAAAATAAGAACTGGGGGAAGTGAAGTATGAAACCATGTTAGATCAGTGCATTTTGGCAAGCGTCTTTTTCCCTTCTTTTTCTACTGTACTTTCAGTAAATAAACAATTCCAAATCATCACATTGGCCTTCCTTACAATTTACAGAGATTTTTTTTTTTTTTTGAGAGAGTGAGAGTGAGAATCTTATTGTACTAAATTGCATTAGAAATGAGCATGCAGGATTGAATATTCAAAATCACTATTAGGATTCAACTAAATACTTACAATCCTCCATTAGCATAAATAAATAAACAGAATAGTTACAATCTTCTATTGCTTTTTTGATGTCTACATGAGTTGATCCGTGTAACTACCTGTTTCTTGCTATGTTACATATCATTCGAAAGGAGGCAGAAAGTGCTAACAAAAAAATTTACGCTAGTAGCTGAGGGGTTGACTAAAAAATGCCATCAGACTTCAGTTTCCAGAATTCCAGCATGAACAAAGGATAGCTCATGATATTACAAAAAAATGGCCATAAAAGGGAATTTTCCCACAGAATGTTGTTCCATCCATTCCATCAAGATCTACTACCTTTCCAACATAATTTTTCATTCAATTCTATAACATATTTGCAAGTAACTGTTATCCCTTCACCCTGCCGTCATCCAACTGGTGTGTATCGTCCAATCCAGTTAAGTCAATAAGCCTGCGTTTGCAAAACTTGCGTTTGGGGAACAAGAAATCATCATCAATGAATCTTTGTAGTGGAATAGAGATCTCACCACCTTCAATAGGAGCCTTCAGATTCTTTTGCAACATTAACTAAATAGCTTTCTTACAGTGATGAATTCACACCTAAATGCTTAATTTTACTGACTAATGTTATGGCTGAGAGGGCAAGAATGAGGTGGGCTAGCATAGGTTGGTGCAAAAGAACTATTATGCATTTCTTTCACCAGATGAGATGACCACAAAAACATCATTAATGGTCCATTTTCTTGGTTCTGACTTCTGTGGAGGGTTAATTATGGCACACTCTGCATTTGCAGTGCGGTAGCCAATCACAATTTCCTGCCTTTGACGACCCCTAATCATTATATCATAAAAGCAGAGTACTTCCTGGTCTAATAAATAGAATTCCGCAGGCTTGATGCACATCTCGTTCCCCTGCATGGAAACATGTCAAATTTGCACAAATTTCTAATTTTCTAGATTTGAATGGGTTATCATCAGTGATAGCATGTGCTGTAGCTGTTAAGATTGACAGTTAAGCATCAGTATCCCCCCACTATAGAAAGAGTAAATAAATATATCCACCTAAGATCAGATTATTCTTGTGGTAAAAATAATTATGGATAAGTTCCCCAGCTAGGCAACTAAAGAGAGAGAGCTGAGTTAAATAAACGTTAAAATAATATCAATTTACAAATTTAGGGTCTATTTGATTGGAGGAGTGAAAAAGTGAAAAGATAGAAAATGAGGAGAGAATAGAAAAGTGGGAGGATAGAAGAAATTTAGTTTTCTTTCATTTGTGTTTTAATTGGAAGGATGGAAAAGTGGAGAGATGGAAAACTTAATTGTTTGGTTGAGAAGAAAAATGAGAGAATGAAAAATAAAGGTGGTATAAAATTTACAATTATGTCCCCATTAATTAAAACAAAAGAGCAACATTTTTTTATTAAAAACATTGTGTATGGACACTTCAATTTTTTTTAAAATAGCACAAGCCAAAGGAAGATGAGCACAAAAAAAAAACACTATTGAGAAGTACAAGAAAAGCCAAAAAAAAAAAGCAAAAAGCAAAAGGCAAGAACGATGCCCAGAAGAAAAAGACAAAAAAAAGGCAAGAACGCCCAAAAAAAAAAAAAAAAAACACAACTGGGTTCTTGTTGCGGGTACACGTCTATGCACATGGGCATTTTGGTCAGCTCAAATTGAGCTTTTCTCCCAACCAAACAACCGCTTAAAATGCTATCTCTCCACTTTTCTCTCTTAAATTTTCCATCCTCCCTAAAATCCCTCCACTATTCTATTCTTCCTAGCAAGCTTAATTTCTTAATAGGAGATGTCATAACCTGGGGATGCAGTAGCAATTGTCATAACTTGGGGATGCAGTAGCAACTAGCCACATCAACGTGATAGCTTAAAAGGATTATTCAAAATTATTCAGACAGATCTAGTACCTACTCAATGTGGGAATTAACAGTTAACATATGCCCACAAAATGCTTCCAAGTTTCAAATCATTGGCAACTCACGTTTCAAATCGTTGTCTTAGGGTGCTACAATCTCCTGCACTCAAATTTCTGATCAGTCCACATTATGTTGCAGTTCTCCTGAGCTACTAGAAGCTACCAAGTTACTTTTTACTATTGATCACAACCCAAAGACAAACTAGCTTCACTCATGTAATAACTTAAAGTGGACTAGATGTAATTGGAACCCCTTGTAATCACTTGTATATCATACACAATGTGGAATGCAGTAACAGCTCCACAATGCCCTCACATTTTAAATCATTGGCAACGTAATCCTTAGCACAAGGTAGCATGAGAAACAATTTTCATGTGCTTCATATGATATTGCATTGCAAGCGTCAACGGAAGAAGTTTGACCACCATTAGTTTTGGAAAGTATGAGCAAACTCAACAATGCCTGTATCTGAAAATCCATTTCATTGAGTCTTTTTATGGAGACAAATTACTATGTCAACTAATAATGTGTTCTATTCTCAAATTACTCTGAAGGTTGACACTCCGAAATATAGCTATACAAGAAGTATACATCTAATATTATGATTAACCAAACTCTCTGCCCTGCTTAAGCATACTGAATATAGGCTTAGTCAACAGCAAGACTGCTAATAAGTATGACAAATTAAAAGAATAGAGATTATGATCACCCATTTTGAATAAGCAAGCCAACTCACTTTTATATGCATCAGCTCACATGGTATCAAAGACTAAAATTTTTACACAAGGACTACTAATGTTCTTATTGTTTAGTCTCTTCTATCCACTGTAATAGAATCTAACAAAGAAATTTGGACTGGGTCATATTGCTCTCTTCCTAATTAGATTGCATTAGCGCTTCTATTCTATGTCTCCAGAAAGGTGAAATTATTTGTCAGAAAAGAAGACATTTGTGGACTGATGAATTCCTGGCCATTATCAACAACATTATTGTGTTCATCAAACCAGAAATAAATAAATAAAGGATGAAGCATGAAAGGTACCTTCCCTGCGAACAGCTCCTCAAGAACGCGATTTATTTGCTTGTCTTCAGCCACCATTGCTAGTGCCATACTGACCAGTTCATTTGATAACACATAGTCACTGATTCTGGACACTGACACCAGATTTCTCGTCCTAGAATCCAGGATTTCACTAAGAATTATTGATTTGTCTGAAGCATTCTGCATTTGACGGATCCAAGAGCTATGAGAGAACCCAGAGAACCGTAAAGAAGTTGAATTTCTATCTTTGTGTTGAAGACGCTCTGACTGCAATCCATTAGATAACATGCAGATTTTATCAGCACTCAGAAGTGAGAAATCCATACGTACAATGACAATGTATGGTGGTTATAAAAGTTTTGGTTGAGCTATAAACAAAAATGACAACCACAAACTTAAAACACATGAAATTGGGTTAGTATTCAGGAGCTCTTGAATACTTGAGCTTCCTCTATCTTTTCAACCACCCCTGTATACTACCTGTGTACTTGGGTGTCTCTCTCTTTTTGATATCAATGAATCTTTATTACTTATCAAAAAAAAAAAAAAAAAAAAAAAACACATGAACACTCGAACAAAATATTGCAATTGTAGCTACCTGTAAATATCAATGAATCTTTATTACTTAAAAAAAAAAAAAAAAAAAAAAAAAAACACATGAACACTCGAACAAAATATTGCAATTGTAGCTACCTGTATATCTCGTATAAGAAGAAGAGTGGCAAGAGATCGTGAATCAGCTTGCACAACAGAGTCCTCCAGCAATTCATCTGCAAGAATTAAAATCTGTCCATTTAGAGTTAGTAAGTTATTAAAGAATTAACAAAAGAAATTTCCAGAAGTTCTTGTTCATACTCAAAAAGGGGAAAATCTGCTTTGTAAAATTAACTACCATGCTAATTTAGATGTTGTGAATAGATTACATAAGTTAGTATGTATGGATGTAGCATGTATGGATGTGGCATAGAAGCCCCCGGTTTTAATTTTGGCATAAGTATTTTGCAGCAGATCAATATGTTAGAAAGAGGATTGGTTGTATGATGAAGTTTAGGGAAAAATTCTACGTACACTGAAATTCCAAGCAAAATGAGTTGTCTAGTTCTGTTTCCAGAGACATACATTCTACATTTCAGATTTGTTTCCATGATTTTCAACCTAACTGCAGAATGGTTCTGTTCACCTAATTTTTAAAGCCATTAATTCAGTTAACTGTTAGGTCTAGTAAGGCCCTAAATTCATTCAACTTTCAAACATCATCAAGATTCACCAATTTACATTAATTATATTAGAAGCCATCTCTAAAAAGCACACATATATTAGAATCCTAATGTTTTTTCAACTTCCATTGATACCCATCAATCTCATGGTAGTCCAAGAATCCTCACCATAAGCCTAACCTGCAAATCATGATCTTGCGCTTTCAAAACCCAATGTTACACACAAACTTCCAATCCATCCAGACTTAACAACAACAAAGCCTTAGTCCCAATTTTTTTGGGGTTGGCTATGGATCCTCAACAAGATTAGTCAGGATCGGCTACACATATTCTTTTCCTCCATTCCATTCTATCCAAAGTCATAGCTTTTGTTACTTCCTTAATTGACAAGTCCTTATAATTACTTCTACTGATGTTATTTTTAATCTTTCTCTACCTTAATTCTTCTAATTTTTTTTCTTTCAATGTTGTTATACTAAAACACACACACACACACACACAGGGAATACCAAAGAAGACTTACAGAATCAAACTTCTCTAAAGGAAGATTCTCTAAATGCCGTCTAATGACAGCATTCCCCTCATGATGGACAAGTTCTACGTTCTCTAATCTAGATACATCAAGTCCACCATCAGCCAGCTTCTTCTCTCTTTCTTTTTCTGGAACCTCATTAAACATCCACAGTTGCGAACCTGGAGCCAAACATGCCTCTAGAACCTGAAAAATGGCAAACCACTGATAAAGTTGGAGCTCCATATTGAAGGGTTACAGAGCCAGTTTCCATATTGCTTGATGACTATTTTAATTTTCTTAATTTATTTATTTCTTTAATATTTAACTGGTAACTTGTCTCTGTTTTTGTATACTAGTATGAAAACCTCAGATTTCTTATACTATGTTCACCATGCACAACTTATCTAAAAAAGCTAGGAGGTTATAGTAAAAATGAATTGAATCATGTGACAAAGTGGCACCTTAAGTTAACACTAAAAATTAAATTATAAACAATAATTTATTTTGTATGTGTAAGCAAGTTACCATAATCATATCATCAATGTCACGACGCCAGCCACAAAACAATATACACTCAGGATATTTTGGAGGGTCGGCTATTTTTGGAAAAAGACCCCTACGTACCTGCAAAAAGGACAGAGCATAAATGAGATAAGGAAAGACAACTGAAATTTTTTTTCTTACAACAAGCCATCAAACATGATGAACATAAAAACATAATCATTATTTTTCATATACCTATAGGTGAAAATATAATAAAGATCAGACCCAGTGGTTATCAATAGCCCACTTTCGGTCAATCTATAAAATACACACGTCTACAGGTAAACACAACATGGAAAGATCAACTTGTTCACATTGATTTCTTTCACTATATTATAGTGACATATCACCAATAGAAACTCAAACATAAAATTTATCTACTACAAATAGATTATACTACATGACATGTAAACGTTGGACATCTGTGCTTCTGAGCTTCATATCAAATCCAATAGCAGCTCAAACAAAAGGGGTGACCCTCTTGACACCCAAAAACCTGCACTCCAATTTCATATCCCAGACCTGCCCACTTTAAAACAGTGGTCACACTTGGACAGAAGGCTAATGATTGCTGGATATTTTCAATTTCCCAAATGAACATCATGAAATTACAAAACCAAATGTAAGAATTTAGTCAGACATAAAGTTTTGTAACTTCCTAAGCTGCAACTATCAATTTGGAAAAAATACACGTACACAATTTGCTGCTACATGGATTTAGAAAAGAAAACAAGAAGGAAAAATAACCTCTGGAAGGCGATCTGGAGCATAAGTGTCATCATCTTCAGCTATAACAAGGACTTCATCCCCTTCTTTCAAAACATAATCATCATCTGGATTTATGGCTATCTTTCCGCCTTCAGCAGCCACCTTAATTCCACAGGGAACTGCATCAGGAAATGAAATAAGAACATCTTTAAAATGCAGACCATCCAACTCAGGCCACCTTTTGATATAAAATTCAGCATTCTCAAACCCCAATATATCCTCCCATATCTGCCAAAAGAAGGGGAATTGAATAGATTAAAAAAAATGTAGTTTAAATTTAGAATTCAAGAGGACATAAAATTGTAGAAGAGAGGCTGTATAATTCATAGGCTTCATGTCATACAATATGACAAATGTGATATTTATATAATTAGAAACAAAATAGGAAAATATTAGTACTTATGACCACAAGACAGCCATGTTTTCTGTGTGCTTTTCTTTCTGAAGAATTTTTAACCAAATCCGTTGATGAGACTCATCAATCTAATAATTAGTATTGTTAATTGAGTCTCATTAATTAGCCTCACCACTGTCCTATTAGACATCTCCTCATGATAACTGCCTCTACTTGACTTTTCCAATGAATCGTCTCCTTTCTCTCATTAAGGACGTATTTAACTTCTACTGTATTATTTATAAATTACACAAGCACTACGGCTCAGTTATTTACAATTAAGATTACAACCGCTACATGCCTATTTAATTTGCAATTCATACTAAGAATTTTTTTCATTTTTAAAAGTCATTTAACATTTTAATTTAGTTAACTGAGAACAGAAAATTCAAATAACCTGACCATCTCAACTTAAGATAGTAATTTAACTGAGATTTTTCTAAAAAATCCACCAAGTTGATACCGATCTTTTCACATTTGCTTGTCATCTTTATGTACAGACAATTTGTTTAAAGACATAATGTTATTACCTTGCATAAACTTCACCACTAATTATTTATTATTGTTGGTCTTAAATAACATATACTGTAATTCAACTTTAAATTAAATACATGACTAATAAAATTGATTTAAATAAAAAACATGTGTGTCAAACAGGTTTACAAGCTAGTTTAGAATTCAGTACGATGCTACACTGACAGAATAGCAGACAAGGATTTACATGTTAAACCCCTACAACTACAAGAGACCCACAAAGAGAACACATTCTGCACAAAATAACAGACCAGAATAATTGGCCCAAGAATGACATGAAAAGATTACTTAAAATTGATTTTGTATCACCACCGCATTCAAGAGAAGTTTAACAGAGAGAACTGAGAAAACATGCTGATGTACACAAAGCAGAATGCTGGATTATAG
This sequence comes from Quercus suber, assembly GCF_002906115.3. Classification (NCBI taxonomy): domain Eukaryota; kingdom Viridiplantae; phylum Streptophyta; class Magnoliopsida; order Fagales; family Fagaceae; genus Quercus; species Quercus suber. The sequence continues at coordinate 1,591,319 of NW_027069556.1, read as the reverse complement.
GTAACTATGGAAAGGCAGAGGCCGCTCATTTTTTTTTTTTTTTTCCCCATTTGAGTCTGGCTTTAATTAAGAACAATCAATGTCAAATTTATAAGAACTTGAAACTAAGATTGGAGCTCACTAAAGAAAATTTGTCACACAAGCAAGAAAGTAGTTTGATGCAAACAGCAGTGACATTTAGAAGAACCTAGGAGTGCAATTATACACCCCCCCTCCCCCTCTCCCACATGCACACACCCAACAAAGATAAGTTAGAAAAAAAGAGGGGGGGGGGGGGTGTGGGGGGAGGTTGGCTAAGTCACCGAAATGGGTAATTTTTGTGAACAATTCGTTTACTCCCTATTGCACCTTCTAGGCAAAAAGGGAAAAAGAAACATGATAACATCTATAAAGACTACAAATACAAATATATATATATATATATAAAAACAAATAAACAAACAAACAAAGGTACACTAAACCTAATGACTTTTATGCTAAGAAGAAAAATGTTTACAAAAAACATGATAAACAAAAATCTGGAAAATACTTCAATTGTGGAAAATATGGTCACTTTAGTAAAGAATTCAAACAAAAACAAGGTAAATTTAAAATAAACTTAATATTTCAAAAATTGATGATAGTGATAAAGAAGATTTGATTCGAATCCTTGAATCATGATCTTCTAATTCATCTGATAATGATGTTTTAACCTCAACTGATTCTAACTATCATTCTGATAGATAATCTTCTGATTCTCCTAATATTAAAATTGGTTGTCAAGATTCTTGTTGTAAAATGATAAATGTCTTAACAAAAGATTGCAAAACAATAATTGTTTTAACCAAAGAAGAAGAATAAGAAAACTTGCTAATAAATTTGATAAGCCAAATTGATAACCCTGAACTAAAAGAAGAGTATCTTAAAAAGCTAAAAGAAGACCTTGGTTAAAGAAGAAAATAATAAAATAATAAAAACAAAGATAAGCCTTGATGAAACTTTGGAAATATTTAATGAAAAGAAATCCAAGGAAATAACTATTATTGATGTACAACATGAAATTGCTAATATTAAGAAAGAAATCATCGAACTAAAAAATGACTTGAAAAATATTAAAAAATGATAACCTTGATTTAAAACAAGAACTTCTACTTTTAAAAATCGATAAACATCTTGATATTGAACATTCTAATAGTGAGCATGATGATGAGTATAGGGATAAGGGGTCCAAAAATGGGTATTAGGCCATGGGTCGTGTCCGAGGACATTAAAATGTTTGACGACAAGTGAGCACTAGTGGGGGTGAACAAGTCAATGTTCCATGGAAAGGGTCTGGTGATAAGGGGTTGGGATTATAATCCGAGGAGAAATACTACCTTAACTAGGCAAAGCAGAGGGCAAAGGTCCGACCTTTCATCAAGAACAACGCACCAGATGATCATATCGGTAAGGATAAACATCAAAAGGGAATAAGATAAAGGAAAGCTGGGAAATATCTAGGAGAAAGTTGCTACCACCACATTCAGCCTTACAGCTACCCACGAAGACTTCAGGAAGGGGCTGATGGGACAAGGATCAAAACCAACAATTTGATCTACACGTGGAGAGCTGAGATGAAGGAAAGAAGGGAAATATAAAGAAGAAAAACCACATTACAAGGGGATCGGAGAATCTGTAGAAAAAAGAAAGAAAAAGAAAACACTGTACAGTTAAGAACTTTAATTGTCCTTAAGTCCAAGAGAAATATATAAGAACTAATTTCCTCGGACTTTGCCGAGGAGGATTTTCCTTGCCTAAAACCGTTTATTCTTATTTTCTAGCATCATTTAACCTACTATGATTGTTGTCCAACTCATTGAAGTCCAGTTTCTAGCCCACTCTCTACAAATTCATTGTATTGGGCTTTTTGGGCCTTTGTCCTTTTCATCTTTGGGCTTGGGAAGCTAAACGTGCCCTTACAATGAGCATAAGGATGAAAACAACCACAGTCAATAAGCTACTCTTTCTCATACTATTCCTACTGATGCTAATAGACTTAGTCTGATTAACAGGCTTATTCCTCTAAAATGGTTTTCAAAAGTTAAAATTGTTGTTTGCCATTATGAGAGAGACCAGCTTTCAAAAAGAGATAGGCATTGGCACCTCTCTTTTGGGGTTTGTGGAGTCGCCACTAAGAAAACTATATAAAAGAATACAAAATATTTGAATAGTACACATTCTCATTAATTTGAATAAATACAACTTGATAAAAAGAACTATACATAGCTTTGTTTCCTAGTTGTAATCTAGTAGGAAAAAAAAAAAGGTTACACAGCTTTATTTCCTAGTTACAATCTATCAAAAGAAAATAAAGCATTATCTCTATGAACCTAAGATCTATGGTTCGGGGCTAGGTTACAGAATGGGAAGGTGTTAGGCACCTATTCTGCCTGGACGGAGTCCGGTCTTCTAGACCCTAAACGATCATTAAGTACCCATATTCAAAATGTTAAATGATATGCAACAAATGCCATGTCAACTTCTAGATCTAGGGTTAAAATACTGTTTAAGGATCCTAGATCTACAATCTTATTTTGTAAGAAAAAGGTTGGATGAGATTGCTTGATGAAAAGTTTAGATCTGAGTTTCCATGATGAAAAATAATGAATTTTTAATAAAAATTCAGATATAGTTTTATTTTTATAAATGTAAGAGAAAACAGTTTTTTCATGAAAGTGTAAATTTTTTATGAAAAATACAGCTTTGATTTTGTTAAGAAAAATACTGATAAGATTTTTATGAAAAATGCAAATCTGGTTTTGTTAGGAAAAAAAAAATACATATATGATTTTAATGAAAAGTACAAATCTGGTTTTGTTAAGAAAAAAAACTATAGATCTAATTTTAATGAAAAATACAAATCTGGTTTTGTAGGTAGAAAAGAATGAAACTTTCATGACAAATTTTTTTAGATCTAAAATCTTAAAAGGAAATTTAACCCTAGATCTATGGTGTTAATCAATCAACGCATTAAAAGCTAAACTAAACATGTAATTTTTTCAAAAGTAGAGAGAGAGCATGCAATAAGGTATTAAAAACATGGCTATGTAAACAATAAAAGAAGCAAAGACATATTCATAGAAGATAAAGCAGAAACAAAAGCATGTTTATGGGAAGTAAAGTAATAACAAAATCACGTTTATGGAAAGTAAAGTAAGAACATACCTACATGAATAAATTATACAAGAGGGGATTATTTTAGAAATCAAAGAGAATGAATCTCTTAGAGATCTAAAATAAGGTTACTTAACAAAAAATAAATTCCTAGAGCAGAGCTTTCAGAATTTCTTTAACGTAAGGGGAAAGAGGGGTGCTGAATTTTGGATTTTCTCCTCTATTTATAGAGGTGTATCTGATTAAAAATTAAGCTAGGGTTTCTTAGAAAATCAGCTGACACGAGCTGGCTCAGGTTTTATCCCTAAAAAATTGAATTTGATAGATCTAGACCTGAACCAAACATATCTGGGCCCAATATGAAATGTGTGCCAATCGGCACTGTGGAAGTGCCGATCGACACTCCATAAGTGCCAATTGGCACTATTGGAGTGTCGATTGGCACTATTTAGTGCTTTGCCTAGTTTTGTCTTCTTGCACATTTTAGACTCTTTTTTGGGCATTTTTCTGAACCAAGAATTGTATTTGGATGTATTTTGGACATGTATTCCCAATAAAATTCATATTAACTTGATAATTAAATCTTTAAAAATAATTATCTCAGAGATAATTATCTTCAAAACTTAATTATCAATCCTATTTCAACATTATCAAATTATGCATTTTATTCCCCTACAACCAAACTTATTTTTTATCAAATCAACAACCAATCACAAAAATTTATTTAATTAATTTTAATTATTCACTAATTAAAATTAATTTCAATTAATCACATGTGTTTAGTTCCACCCAAATGAATGTATGCAGACCGTGAAAATTTGATCTTGTGATATCTTTCAATCTGATGTCCGATTTGGAAACCGGACATATTGTCACAATTGTTAGAATCTCAAAATAATTTTTATGTTATGTGATGAATGATTTAATGCATGAAATGCAATCATGATTTTTAGGTACTTAGATTGATTATTTTGGTCACCTTCCAAGGTTAAATTATGGGTGCAAAATTGAGTGTCTACAACCATGAGTATGAATTCAATGTTATTGCCATGATTGACTCAGGAGCTGATATGAATTGCATTCAAGAAGGAATAATCCGTTGTAAATACTATGAAAACTCCACCAAGAAACTGTTTCCTACTAATGGAACTCAAATGAAGATTAAATATGAATTGAATAATGCTCATATCTGCCATGATAATGTCTGTTTCAAAATCCCTTCTATTCTTGTTAAAACATGATTGATAAAGTGATTCTTGGAATCCCTTTCATATATTCTTTATATCCTTTCCTTTTTGAACATGAAGGTATCACTACTGACCCCTTTGGGTAGAAGATAAAATTTAAGTTTGCTTCTAGATTCAAAATTGACATTGATGACTATTTAAACTTGATTCATGCATAGAATAAACATTTAAATTATTTAAAACAAGAAGTCAAATATAAAAGAATTGTTGAACAACTTTCTGATAATCGTCACAATAAAAAATAAAAATTATTATAAAAATTGAATAATAATGTTTTTTCTGATCTTCCAGGGCTTTTTGGCATAGAAAAAGCATATTGTTTAGCTACCTTATGTTAAGGATTTTAATGAAAAGAACATTCCTATTAAGGCTCGTCCTATTCAAATGAATAGTGAAACTGTTGAATTCTGCAAAAAGAAATTCATGATTTGCTTAATAAGAAGCTGATTAGGAAAAGTAAGTCACCTTGGTCATGTTCTGATTTCTATGTTAAAAAAAAATGCTGAAATTGAAAGAGGGACCCCTTGCTTAGTTATTAATTACAAACCTTTGAATAAAGTAAGAAATGGATTAGGTATCCTATCCCTAATAAGAATGACCTAGTACATAGGTTAAGTGATGCTGTTGTATTTTCTAAATTCATCTAGGTTTTGGCAAGTCCAAATCAGCGAAACTGATAAGTCAAGACTACTTTCACACTCCCTTNTTTTTTTTTTTTTTTTTTTTTTTTCTTTTTTTTTTTTTTTTTTTTTTTTTTTTTTTTAATTGTTTTCTTAACATCTTTTGATCATTACATATGTTAATACTAAGTTTTTTAATAGTGCTAAAAATATCTCCATAGATTAAGTTATCATAATTAATTGTACCAGATTTATCAATTAATTCTTCTTTTACCTTATGAGCAAAAAGATGAGGTAGACTAGCAATAAACTTCTCTTTCCAATAAGGTTTCAGACAGTCTTTACAAAGCATTACCCTAGAAACAAAAACATCTTGGTACCATCTACAATCAAACATAATAGGGTATCATAAATTATTCAAATAATCACTAATACGAGAAATAATGTTGGAAGGGGTACCAATAAGATGTTTAATAATAGTATAAATGAAAGTATTAACTCCATCAAGAATGCCTTAGCCAATTCTTTCATCAAAAATAGGCATTCCATCATCATCCTTTTTTACAGAATTTTTGATAGATTCTCTAGAATCTTCAATCAAGTATTTATCCCACCAATGACAAAGAGTTCCAAAAAAACCAATGGTGAGAATATCAACAATTCACCATGATCAAGGTTATGATTGGTAACATAAGCGTTAGCAACCATAGACATATGATTCATTTTGTTGAGAACTTCTTGTTCAGATAAAATATCAATATGCCACTCATAGAATTTATCAGCAAAAACAGAAAATTGGGTTTGAAAAAATCTTTCTTTAAATTGCATATTAGAAGGAGTAGGTTTTGAATACTAGTTTTTTTGTAAAGGTCATGGAATTAGGTTTACCAACAAACCTTTTTACTTCAAGCATGTCAAGAACAAGTTAACTAACACTTTTAGATTTTTCAAAATCAATGAGATACACACACACACACACACACACACACACACACACACACACATATATATCCCATTGAAGCATTGCATTTATTACATTCCTGTTGAGCCATGTTAGTGGCCACATCATTCGCTTATTTTCTACCTCTTCTTTTCTCACTTTTATTCTCCCTATTCTAAAAATTAGAAATAAATAAAAACTCTTCTTCTCCCTATCCGTCCACATTTATTGTTACACTTTCTCCAACATTTTCCCTTCCTTACTCCTTCATCATTTTCTCTTTCTTATATGATTCTTCTTCTCCCCATTTTATTTTCTATAAATTCGATATCATTTCTCCCATTTAATCCATATTTTTCCAACAAAAAAATGTGAGCTCTCTCTCTCTCTCTCTCTCTCTCTCTCTCTCTCTCGGTAGATTTTTGTTTTTTCTTATAACTCTAATTAAGGGTGATGGTTTTTTTTTTTAAATAATATTTGTTTGGTATTGTGTTTTTGTCTTCTTTTTCCCTTTTATTGCTTTGGATGAATTTTGGTTTGAATTAATACTTAGTTTTTAAAAAAAAAAAGGAATTTGAGTTTATATAAAAAAAAAAATCTACATGGCTATGAATTTGAATATTCCTACCAATTGTTTGTTTAATAAATTCTTATAAAGTCTATATTTTATTCTTTTTGTTTTATTTTAATTTTGGTTAAGATGACATTGTAATTTTGTGATCATTTTTTATTATTACGTTAATCTCTTTTTTCCTTAATAGGTGAGAAATTTGAATAATAAATTTGAAACTTATAAAGTTTAGTTGTATATTAGAAAAATATAACACACTACAACAAAAGTTAGAAGAATATGGTTCACCTTAAAAAAAATATTAATCAAATAATATGATATATTTGTAGAGGATAAAAAATACTTATAGAAATCTTTTTTTTTTTTAAATAGAAAATAGTTGAAGTAATTGTTACTTTTTATATACTACACCCCATTACATAATATTTATATATTTCCACGCGTCGCGTAAGTCTGCGGTTAGTAGCTTATAATTATTGGTTACTAAAAATACAAAAATCCAACAGCTAAATTATCCATTATTGCCTAACCGTTATTTTTCTCATAATTGCTCAATGGCTATTTTATCCTTTATTGCCCAACATAAATTCCCAAATGTTAGAAAATAAAGATAATAAAAGTATTTGAAACACACACCCACAACAACAGAGAGAGAACTTGAAGAAAAAGGCTTTGAGGATTCTTTTGTTGTTAAAATGCCGTTTTTTACTACCACTGCAACCATGCAGGCTTCCCAAAATTGTAATAAAGAATCTAAGTGTTTAAATTTTTTTAAAATGCAAGTATAGAATCGTGGAAGATTGCAAAAGAAAAGAAAGTGCAAAAGTCTCAATAAAAGTTATCACAAAAATCATTGTTGGCATATCTCAGCTTAAACCGAAATATTGTAATCAAATTACATGTTCCATTAGTTCCAAAACTTAGAAATTAACCTTGTAGCAAAGGTAAAATTACCACTCTCTTGATGGGATAGGAGGGAGTCCTAGAACACTCATAGAAACAAATAAACAAATGAAATAATTCAAAGAACAATTAGAAACCACAAAATAAAAGAAAATCATAAACAAAACCCCATTCAACCAAGAAACTAAGAAAGTAGAAGACCTTTGGCATGATTTTTCAACTGGCAGTATATGCTTGATTGGGGAAAAAAAAATTACAAACATATTACTTGACATATATGTAATGTATTTCATGATATTGCAGTTTGCATTCATCAGTTATCATTCTGATAAAATTGCAATATACATATTATGCTAATTATCCACATCTTAAATTCTTAACCAAACGTACATCTTTAAAAAGCATTTAGAAACTATTTTTTCACCCAAAAAAAAAAGCATAGGCATGTCCTTACTAGCAAGAGAGAAGCGAATGATATTTACAGCAAAACCTTGGTAAGAAAGGCTATTTTGATGGAAACTGCTGGGCCTTCCTTCTGTGAGTGGGAGAAACCGAGGAAGGCGTAGGGAGTTGGAACAATTTGCAACACTGGTAAATGTTAACCACCATGTGAGTTTGTAATTCAAATAGCGATACTAATGTTTAGCAACTTCCTCTAATATCTATATACAAGTTAGACAGTAATTTGAGTTCAAGTAGAACACAGTCTTATTTGAATTTTAAACAAAACAAAAAGAAATGTGAGGGATTTTTTTTTTTTTTAATTAAAATAAAATGATAGAAACCTGGGGTTGTTTTGAAGAAGTGGGTTAGTGGGAGACTAATCTTTTTTTGAAAAAAATAATCGGGAGACTGATCTTATTTTATAGGCAATGTTTTACTGGGAACTAAAAATATATTTTTACCGAGTTGTCTTGTTTTAAGTATTTTTGAACAACCAAAATGTCCATCACGAATAGAGAAAGCATCTTAAATAGTAATTTAGATATAGATATATAAATATAAATATAGATAGGTAAATTATCTTTTTCGATTAGATTCAATTGAATTTTATTTGAATTTAATTCAAGAACCTAATGTATTGTACCATAAAATTGCAACTAATTTTGACCTGTTCCACAAATGATTTCTACCTGTTTGAATTTTGTCCGACTCAAATGTTCACCTCACTACAAAAAAACAAATCGGCATACTTCAAAGGCGATTTTCGCAAGATCTGCATTGTGAGTATCAAGTTGCCTTTTGCTTAGCTATTTGGGAGCTCAGCTCTATAAAATGGAGTGTGAAATTTTGCATGTGACTGCACACTGTTTATTCCTTGTGTATACACTATCTTCTAGAAAACCAAGTGTTAATTCATCTAGCAATTTTGCGATTGTACTGCCTTTGTTTCTTGATTCTTCCCTCCCCTTGTGCTCGTAGGTCAAAGATGTAGTTATCAAGGGGCCAAGGAGATCGAGTCCCAATCTTTCTAAGAAGAGGTATGAGGTCCTATGACCCTTTGAAATGTGGCCATTGGTCAACGGAGGGGCAGAGTTGCTATGGTTGTTCTTGCCCTGGAAGTGGAGCTGGGAATTTTTATTTACATCCCTAGCAGTAGCAGAGTAAGGAGTAGGACAATAATGCTCATTCTTCTTACTTGGTAGAAAGAGAGATGTTCATGGTATTACTCCTTAAAGATCAGGGGCACCCAGTCCAAGACAGATTTCATATTTTTATGGTATACTCAGACCACACAATGACTAGGAGCCTTTAAAACCTTTGGCTCCCTTAAATTTCCTAATGGTACTGCCTATCTCAACCTTCAGAGATTCCTGAGGATTGAGATATCATGGTGGCTGTAGCATTCATCCTTTCCCTTTTGCGCACCACTCTCTTTGTTACTACACTCAGATGATGTATGTTCTTTGGCTAGCATTTCTTGAGGATTGGGCTGAGCTGCATTGGAGGTGCCATACGAGAACAAGGATGCGTTTGTATTGTAACATGTAGCATTCCATATACTACTGACAACTTCTCGCTTGGTTTGTAAGACAATATGGCAAAAACAATACAAAACACAAACATTACATAAGAGTTACCATTATCCTCATCTTAATACAACTTTATTGATTCTAGTCTTTCTACTTTACCCTCCCCTAAGGGCCTCTAGAGAGGCCCGAGAGGGTATTCTCATGACACACCCATTCTCATAGCATGTGAGAGACCCACACATGTGAGACCTACATTTGTTGTTAGAGAAAGATCTCATGAGACCATCTCATAAGATCCATTTTCCTGCTCATACACTTCTATGGCCCCATTTTAAGGAGAGGTCACAGTTGCTACCCAACAAGACATACCCAGAAATATGTACCTAGCCAACTAGCAAATTCCAATAATATATGTTTTTTATTAAAAATAAAATAAAAATCAGCCGTTACAAGTAGCGGAGAGAGATTCAAATTCTGGTTCTCCTCATAAAGGAGATCAAGTAATGCTATTGAGATACAAGGCACTTGGCAAATTCCAATAATATATGTAAATGGTTGGTATTAATGGACAAGTTCATGAGCAAAATTCAGACAATTCATTCTCTTCCGTTTAACAATTGTGAAAGATAAAACCAACTGCCACAAAGCAACAGAATCAGATGCCTGTTGTTGGATGATTTCATGCACTTTTTCAAGTGCAATTGATCTAGTACTATCCAACACAAGCAGCTAGAATTACCATGTTACATCAACTTAAAGGTGGCTGAGAAATACCGACCATAAATGGCTTGTCGTTTGCTGATAATAGATGAACATTTATGCGCATCCTGATTATTTCCTGTACTCAGCTATTTTCTTGATCAGCGTCTATTAAATGGAAGCTTAATAAAGTTCCCATTTATTATTTAAAAAGATATTAAAAGAAAGTGAATGAAAAGAAAAGAAGGAAAAAAAATTAATTAGATTATTTCAAAATAGTGAATTTATTTGTTTATTTGGTAAAAGATAAGACAAAAAGTGAATTTAAGCAAAAAGCTAAAGACGAAAAGAGACTGCCAAATGGACCTAAAATGGTAATGCAACAATACAAGAAACTTTGTTTTGGTATATAATGCAGGTCTCAATGATCTATAAGATTGAAGGCCATTTTTTGAGAGGAATAACTCTGAACGTATATTCATGTTTCACGTCAAAGATCTATTCCTTACAAAGTAAAGACATATATGCTTATGTAATATTTCTCTACTATATTCCTATTTTATTCTGCATTACAATAGGACCTAATCAGTAGTTGAAACATCTGCAGGATCCATATACAACAATCCTAGTCCTGTAAGCAAGAATCATAGATGGAACTTCTATATTCAAGGGATGTTAGAAACTAATTTCCATCAAAGCAACAAATACCTGATACCTGACATTCATCCATTGAACAATGGTATTTGCTGCCAATTCCATATGTTACAAGGAGCAGTCTCTCCTTGATCTGGCTATTTCATGGTCCTCGCATCTTCTCAACAATGTGCCTGCCCTTTTCTTCAATGTGACGCCTCTTTTCCTCAAATTTCTCACCCACCTTCTTCCCTAAATCAAACATCCTTGCTCTTCTCCCCATTCTCTTTGGCTTCAAATCATCATCATCAGTAGTACTGTCCTGTTTCTCAAATAAAATCATAGAGCTAGATGGTGATTCCGCTGCCTGCTTGCAACTTTCTTGTGGTTCATCATTCCCCAGCAAAGGGGTGCTCAATTCTTGCAGGGTTCTGCTATGTGATAACAAATTAGTGGAGCTTGTCGAAATTGCTAATCCATCAGAGGATTCACTGGTGGAAGTAGGACTCTTGGGTTTTTGATGCTTACTTTCGGGATCACTAGAGGTTCCCTTGCTAGATTCAGTCTTGGTTTTTCCCTCACTGGGGTGGGAGGTGATTGATTCACGCACGGTGGTGGGGCCATTATTCACTTCTTGGTTAAGCCATAAGAATGGAGCAACCTTCCTTGGTACCCAGTCGTCCTTTTCTGATATCATCCAGGGCATGCATACACTTTCACTGTTTGGAAGCACTAGGCTTTCCTTAATTGCTGCCTGCATGAGAAGCAAATTAGCATTATTCATTCATTCTGCCTGATTTTGTTTTTTCAGCAAAACTAAACTTTAATCAAAAGTGAAGGGGCTTTATGCATTTTTCCTAATTGCTTTTTGGCTTCTGCGCTAAACTCTTTGAACTTTCAAAGCCTTCAGACTTCCAATGCATTAGGTATACATAATCAAATATATCATATGTGAAGGTGATGAAATACTCATAACCTCCTCTTGCTTGGAGTATCACAGGACCACATACATTTGTGTACTAGTTCTAGCAAATTTCATCAAGTCCAAGTTAGTCTTTTTTTAGATTTTTAGTTTACTAGTCAAACTAGCAGTCCTAATTCTACTAGTACAAGAAATAGTCTTTATATATACTAGCCAATGTCCCCTGTGATGTGCAGTAGTACAATTTGAAATACGTTCCAAAAATTTAATTTTTAAGGATTTAATTCCAAGTGTCAGCAGATCTGGAAAGGCATGATTGCCACATGGCATAAAGATCATTCTTTCATTAATCTAGTTAGTGCCAAGGGGCCTCTATTACTGTGTAAGTTGCCATTAAGGTCCATACACAGTTATGGTTTCCCCTGTGAACTCATCCATTTTTTCCATAATTACTCCAAGCCACTATCCTCATGTCATTCCCTTTGTAAGCCAAACCTAACCATAGGGAAGAGGTGTCTTGATTCTTGTTCAAGGTCAGGCTAGCATGCATATCTTTGCTAGGATCTGGTCCCCTGCCATCCAGTGTGCAGGAAATGGGACTCAGTGATCATCATAAGCTCATTCATAGAAGAACCAAGCATGTTCTTGATGATGTTGGACTCTGCATTCCATCATATACCACTCAGGGTCATTCGTTTGGATGTGGCCATTATACTTTATGCTGAATGTATGCCCATTATAATTTATGCTGAATGTACCCAACATTGCTAGTCTCCAAATAATGACGTGTTAGTAGGTTACGCCAGATAATCTCAAACATTTAGCCATTTGCACATGGACATCTAGTTCAGCGGTTTGTGTGCATTCACACAATACCTCAAAAAGTGTGACTAGACACTTGGTGGGACACAGGCCACCAAAATGGCTGGAGGTTCATTTTCCTAAAACTATCATCAATAAGGTAATCATGACCTTCATTAAATGCGAGTCTCTTCTTGTTCCGGTTCCCTCCACCAAAAAAGAAAAAAAAAACTTATAATTTCATTCAAACTTCAAAATGTCGTAACTCCATTCAATTGCAACCTAATTCTCCCACCATTCACTCCCCATTTTCCATTATCTCTCCCAATTCTCAAACTCTTGTCAATGGCTCCTACGCCGGCAAGTTTTGTCTTAATTACTCAAACCTTTATATCGTTTTGGCTAACTAAATTGTTTTTAATCCAATCTGCATAAATCAATAGAAAAGGTAAGTTGGCTACAAAATATGCTTTTTACACAATAAAGAAGAGTGAGCAGAGTGCCTTTGGGTAATCATCCAAAAAGACCAGCTAAACATCATTGGCTTGGTCCTTTACCTGACCAACTAGCTAATACCATGTGGCTCATCAAACAGCGCTTTTAAGCTTTCTTCAGGATTTGGCCTGAACAGTTCGGCAGACTGGATCTGATGCAGACTGATCTTTTTCTAATCTACTCTTTTCCTTTGTCTCACAATGCCCTCTTGGTATTGTAACATTGAAATCATTGTACTGTCGTCATTCGAAAAAGGTAGCATCATGATATCTTCTTTGACAATGTGAGTAGACTACCTTCACTTTTCATTGAGCAAAGAGAGTTTGGTAGTCGGACCAGTAACTAACTGTTAAAAAGGAAGTCGTAACAAGGTATTAGTAGGGGAACTTGTGGCTGAATTGAATCCTTCACAATGGAAATGTCCTCTCATCTGGTCAATGATACACACTTCTATTTTCATAAGTTAAGTATTCCATTCCTGGTGATCAATACTTCATACATATTAGAATAGAAAGGTTAAATTAATTGATTGAAAAACTAAGTACATAAAAGGCCCCTTACGTTTAGATAGGCTAAGGCACCATTACTATGATTAAAATATTAAGGTGCTTCTTGCTTTAGAAAGATTGCAAGGGCGCGTTAGCGCCCTTCCTTCAGCTGGCTTCTCCCTATCTAAGTACTTCCCCCTAACTATAGATCAGATCCACCAGACGAGAAACTCAATTCTGCACTGCTGCTGAGTCCTCGGACTTATCCACCACCTAAGATGCTAAGCATCAAAGACTTTTAGGACTCATTCATCCAAATACTACAGGGATGAACCCAATCCGAAATATGAACCACAAAAGAATAATAATTAAACCAATCACAAAAATACCAGTTACAGTGCAAGCGAATGTGATCCCACCCTCCATTAGCCGGTGTGTATGGGTTTCACTCCTTATAGCTCTACACCTCCACCGAACACTATTGCTATCTACCATATTTGTTGAATGATTGATTGATTTGGATGCAATGGAATTTTGTCAAATTACTCCAAAAAAAGTCATCCCATTCCCACAACTGCTTTGGTGCTTAGCTTATATAGCGTTTTTAGGTTATGCAATAGAACCCCGGCTTTGCTCTAGATTCCCCCCCTGCTTGCAGAACCCGGTGGCCTACCAATTGTAGAAGTAGGATCTTTGGCAAGGGTGATTTGAAAGGGGTATATCTTTTTTGCAATGCCTTTCATTCCACTGCATAACAAATATATATATATATATATATTTGCACTTATTTATTTATTTATTTATAAACCAGGTCAACTAACACCAACATCACCACTATGAAAACTCAATTTCCTTAGTCCTTTTTTCTGTGAAACAAAGCCAAGCCCCTTTCCGCCTTCGATGGCAACTTATGCAAGCATAATTGAGTTCATTCGCTCAAAAGGTGAGCAGAGAAAGTTCAAAATGTGAGCAGTGGTCTTCCTGCATATTATTGCCCCACCAGGTTAGATACGCGTTCATAGAATTAGAGGAACTCTTACTCTTGGATGAAATGGAATCAATTGTAATGCAATGATGAGTCTATTTCTTCGTCTCTTTGACAATAAAGAATCATCTTCGTAGAGAATAGCAGGAATGGTTGCTACAGATGACACAACATTCTTACTTACACCAATGAACATCTGGAACCTGGATATATAAAATGTTAAGAGTCCATCCTTTGCCATAACAACCTCAGGGGAACTACCATCCTCCCCCATCTAATTCATATCTTGCACGCGGACGAGCGACGGTTGGTGCCCTGATGTAGATATATTTTCTCAATTTCAGAGTATTCCCAAATCTTGATTGCCACTAGCTGCCCAGCATTGATGTAGCCATCAATTCTTCTTCCAATACCATGCCCAAAAGTGATATCAATGGCCTCTCCCTTCTAGTAGGCTATTGGAACCCAAAAACCCTTTTTTTTACACAGCAAGGCAAGTTCAACATCCTCTTGGAAGGTGTCAATGAGTTAACCCAATTTCCTGTCTTTGGATCACTAAACATGCTGAATATAGAGATAACACAAGATGAGCAAGATGAAGTGAACTTCCTTCGTGAGGCTACACGTAGCACAAGGGAAAGAAGGGAATTCATGGATGCAGTGGGGGTTTGCCATGTCCAACCTACGCAATACAGATTAAATTCTGGACATGGATCCACTATTTCTTTGGAGAGTCATCTAAGAATCAGCCTAAAAGGCCATGTTTCAATTCCCCCACCACTTGTTTGCCTTAATAGCCACTTTGCTTTCACTCTCTGCATTTCCCAGTCATCCAAAGAATTGCATATGCTCTCCCACCTCTTCCCTTTGGAAGTTAAGTTGGCATCGTGAGAGGGTTCCCTTGGCACCCTTATATTTGGCTTCTCTCTATACCAACATCTATAGACCAGCTCCATTCCAACGTATTGCAATCTGTAGGTCTCTATTTGCCGGATTTTTATGGTGACTCAGGTTTCCTACAGATGTTCTTTTAGGAACATTGTCCTCGCTATGCTCCAGCCAAAGGCCTGCATAGTTCTAACAGTGAGAGAGAAGGTGAGTTCCTCTATGTTCTACTAAGAGCATGAGGCTAGAGTAAAGGGAAGCAACAAGGTCATTTATACGACATCATTGTCTCATTGACAAAATTGAAGATTTTGACCCAAGCCCCTAATCCTAAGCCATTGGAGGCTACATCATCTCCCCTATTCACAGTCTAGCGAAAAGGATAATAGAAGTGGTGACAGAGATGGATGAGCTTTCTGTTTAATGGTTTTCAAAACCAAAGTCACTTGTGAGCGTGATAGAGAGGAAGCAGGGAACACAGGTATCTATTTACATTTCAAGTTGTTCCTCACTCATAGAGAAGCCTGGCAATTGAGGCATGACCCTACTATGTCAATACCTCTTCGGGTTAGGAACTGTGGGAGTACCATGGAGTGTCTCATTTTTTGCCACAAGGCATTTGTGTGAGATTCTTCCCAACTTAGACCTAGAGTTCAAACTTACACCAGGTTAGTCTTAAACCTGGGTTATATGCTAGGAAACGGCCCATTACTTTTGCCTTTATGATGTTGCTACTCCACCAATCTTGGAGGTATACCAAGGAGATCTTTCCTTAAAATTACAAGGTAAGACCTTGGCTAAGAGATCTAGGAAACCGTGACTTCAACCTAGCGAAGGTACTTCTCGGATGGTGGTGGTTGTTGAAATTAGTAATTAAGACAAGTTCGGTGGGTCAAAAAAAATTGATTTGAGGGTAGGCAAGAATTTAGGCGGAGGTGCCAAATCCAATGCGAATAATGAGAACCCTTTTTCTTCAAGGGTAGGCAAGATTCCAAGCAACCATAAGTTTTGATTCCTAGGTTCTATCATTTTTTGTTTCCTCAAATACCAAGTCCCCTTTTGAGAGGTCATTATCCTACATCAATTTAAGTAAACACAACAATATATCCTCCATGAGTCAACAAAAATGTTCAAGCAACAAGTAATATGGCCATATGTTTATTTGTCTTTCTTTGTAAGATCAACCATACAAGTAATGGAAAGAAAATGATTTAAGATGCATATAAATTTTGTACCAAAAATGTGGATATTTATAAATGACAAGAGCAAACTCCATACCTTAAGCCGATTGACCAAGAATAAAGCAATATGACCATTTGTTATCTTGTGTTCTCCTACAGAAGACTCCAGGTTAAAATCTATATCAGGCATACATGTAAAAGCATACCATAGCTGATCAGAAGGAGGTGGCTTTATATGTAACCGCAGCGTTCCTCGTAGGGATGTTACCCTTATGGCCAAAGAGAGAGGCACCTTCAATGATAAATAATAAGTTAAGACTAATATAAACAAAATCTTCTTGAGTGTTTGCTTGTACATGTGCCTATGAAGTGTGGCATTTAGGAAGAGAATGGAATGCAAGTCAAGAAAACACATAAGATAACCCTCAGAAAAACTTATACTCGGTACTTTATTTAGGCCAACCTATTTTTAATAATCAAAACCAATGAGAAAATGCTAACTTGCCCAAATTTACAAAATCTTGATATAATTTTTAGCATGTTTGAGTTCTTCATAAATACTAAATGATGTTGAGATAATGTCCCAGTACCAATAAAGAGAGACCAATTGATGGAGTCATGGAAGATTAATAAGCTATCACTTTGCAAATTCGCCTATTCAAGAATTATTTTATTAGGTCCTCGTGTGAAGTCCAATTGAAGTGAAAGTCATGCCCTTTTAATGGTCTAAGTATGAGTCTTTTAGGGTTAAAACAGTTTTTAATTCGGGTTTTTATTTTATAAGTTATGGTCAGTTTTGTATTGAGGGGCAAATCTGTAATTACCGCAATTCCTGCAAATTAAGGGTATTTTGGTAATTTAGTTGAGTCTAGAATCTTCTAGGGTTTTAAGTATCTTAGGGTTTATTTACTTTGAGTCCAAGTTAGTATTTATTAGGTATTATTAGTAGTCCTAATACCAGCAGGAACACTATTACTACTAGTACAAGTAAGAGTCTTTTATATATATATATATATACGGTGCTCAATGTATTCAAGGAGTAGAATGAGTTGATTAATAAAATTGAGTGTTTTGAGCAATAGGCATGTTGGCCTTTGTTGTTTCTCTCTCCTTCTCTCTTTCTCTTCTTTCTTTCTAAGGTTACTATTCACACAGCCCCTAAACAGCCTAACTTCTCTCTAATTCTTCTTCTTTCCTAACCCTAAACCCACCACAACTAAACAAAAAATCCATAATTTTTCCTACATCACCTATTTTGAGAAGGGAAAAAGATATACTAATTATTGAACTTTAAAACCTGGATGACTAACTCCACGATAAGATGTCTACAAACCTGTGAAACCTGTCTAGTAATAGCATTCAGAATAGACTTCCACCTGGAACCTTGAGTTGATGCTGGTACAGTGCTCTTGCTGCTTTTTAATCCATCTGCCAAAAAATAAAGACATAAAATTTGAATTAGCATTGTTTATCATAAAGATGTCTTGAACCAGTTTACTGTTAAATGATTGCTACTCGTGTCTCAATTTATGATGAGAACTGCATATTATCATTTTTTTTTTCCAAGTGTAAGTTGTGGCACAAGCACTGCATAAAATTATGGATGAAAGCTTGAAACTTATCTCATGGTTAAAAATGATGTTGAGTATAAGTATCAAATATAAGACAGGATAGGATAGATGTGACTCAAAGGGAGGAGATATTAAGTTTTTCATGAAAGCCCAAATAAACATAACAGCATACTCTTCTTTTTCTCAAGTCCTTTATCTGCAACCAACTTAAAACGTTGAAAATAATGCTACAGCCTACAAACCTTGAGAACTTACATTTAAAAAAAAACAGGCAAAATTCTCACTTATAAGCTTTGCTACAACAATACAATACACTAACATAATGATGCAACTAAGATAGACAAGTTTACATCAATAAAACCACATTCTACCCAAGAGGTGCAACTCATGGATACAACTAATAACTTCATAAATAATGTATTATAAAACTTAAATTGCTAGAACTATTCAATCTCTCCAAATTTCAAACTTAAGGCAACATTATGCGCACTGAAATTCCAAAAAGAATAGGAGAATAGAAAATACTAATAGTCCAATATTTAACCAGAACTAGGATCACCTTCCTCCTTTCGCTCATCTACTGTTCCTTCAGAAAGATTCAACTGTTTTCCAAAATACTCAAAACCTTCAAGAAGATCTGATGACACATCCCCAACAGAGCCTGATCCTGTATCTGAATCCACTATGCCCTTCTGTAAATCTAATTCATGGACTTCAAGTCTTGTTTCAATGTCTAATACTGCGCCACCAGAGTATTCAATGTCAACTTCTAACATCCATACCTCATTCATGTCCATTGGAAGAATCCTCATGCCATGAATATAAGGTGGGAGATTCCCAAGATCGATGTCAGTGCAAATGACGTCACCTATGTAACTGGGGGTTCTCATATTGGAAAGTGTTCTCTATCATATCCAATAGCAAAAACCCATTCAGCAAAAAAAATAAATTAAAATTAAAATTAAAATTGTAGCAAAACACCACAACACACACTAGTAAAATGCACCCTTTTTTTTCTTTTTTCTTTTTAAAGATTAAATCATATGATATGGAAAGCAAATAAATTTCCACAATTTCTGTATACAATAATATTATCAACTCTTTAGCCTTATTATTTTCTCTCTTTCATCACACTTCCAAAATCAGGAGGAATAGATGTGGTTCAATCTGGTGAGTCTAGCTAAATCCAACTGAGAGACCGGGTCCATGAAACTAAGAGTAATTTGTAGTTCAATCTTTAAAGAAAATTAAAATATATCACAGGTCACAACGAAGCCTCAAATCATTTTTTTCCTTTCCTGATTCCCGAAATTTTAGGTATGTTTATCCCTTATTTAAAAAAAAAAAAAAAAAAAAAATATTTCTTAGAGAACTAATTTACAAAAGTTTCTGCAGATTGAGGATAAGAAGGGCAATGAAACAAAACCATGTCTACCTACCCCAATACACAGTATATGTTCTTCATGATGACCACAAACAAATAAAATGAAAAAATACATAGTAAAGGAATAGAATAGACCTGAACCCGTGATTGTATGGATCTTTTCATCTCTGTATTGCTTTTCAAATCAAAAAAGAACCGTGAAATTAACAAATTCCAACAGAGTGTGCCCTCATCATTACAAAACTTGTCATCAGAATCTATGTCAGAGATGACAGAAATATGACTTTGGCTTCCAGAATGTGAAATTGTTGATAATGATGATGACTCAACCATATTTTCTTCACTCTTAGATCTCTTTACTGATGGAGCAGCATTCACCAAGCCAGTGGCTGATACTGTCTCTTGGAACGGACGAATTTTCTCACCTTCCCTTCTCTCTACACGGCCTGATAATGAAGACAAAGTTGACTTATTTTCTTGACCAACCCGAGCAGTCTTCTTTGCAATTTTCTTCAAAAATAGCCTAACCTTTGAGGAAGTTCCATCAGGCCTATTTATCCGATCTACTGTCTCAGAAGAGAACCCTATCGAGGGTTTCATAAATGAAGGATATTCTGCATTTATGTTTGTTAAGTAATTATGAAACTCCTTCTGCAACTTGGAAAACCAATCAAGTCTTTCTTCTTTGTCACATGAAGCTAGACGGAGGGCCTTACACCATGATTCCTTCTCCCAAGAAGTCTCAAGATAAATGTACAAAGTTTTACTTCCATTGTAAATTACTGAGCTCTTGCTTTCCAATTTTATGGGAAACCTTTTGGCCCTGTAATACCCATAAGAAAATGATAAGAAAAGGAGGATTTCTCTTTTTCCATACCATAAACAAGATCCATGACAATTTATGTTTACACAACTATTTCGTATTGCAATGCCATAATAAGTAAAATGACAAGTCACAACTTTTTATGTTCCAAATATACAAAGGAAAATTAATTTCCAAAATGACATCCCTGAAACCAGAGAGTTCCTACAGACCAAACAAGGGTCATGTAAATCAGCAGGGCGCAACCATCTTTCATGTCTCATGCATACAGACATTATACATTCCAAAACAATTACAATGAGCCTCTAGTATGACCTAAAAAAAGTTGACTCAAGGCATAAGGGCACCAACAATTAATTTATTAAATTTGTCTTGACTGATCAAATATTCATTATTAATCTGAAAAGAGTAGAATTATGAAACATGATCATAAGCATTTCGAAAGAAAAATTCATATTCAAATAGGCACAGAAACAACTCCGTTTATCCAACCTTGATGATGAAATCAAGAAATTGTATTCTTAGTTGTCATATAAATACATCTGCAGCACAAATCATAAGATTTGTACAAAAAAATTAAATAGGGAAAAGGTACTGGTTTCAAGATTATAAAACGTTCTTATTTAATCATGGGTTCCAATTAGTTCCATTGGTAAAGTCTCTTATTGTTGTATAAGGAACTTGAGATCAAATCCCTACTACACTAAAAAGAAACTCATTGGTGTCTTAGCTTAATGGTATAGAGCAATCAACAATCATTGTGGAATGAATGCTAGGTTCAAATCCTATCATATTTATCAAAAGAATGTTCTCATTTAATCCTTGACCATGTAGCATAACTAGAAATTTTAAGGGTTTTAAAATAGATGATCTCTGCCCATATCCTAAAAACTAAGTAGTGCTTCTTGAAATCACAAAGAAAAATATGGGTTTTATGCAACAGAGCGATGAGATGGTTGTTAACAACTAGAGATATATTTCTTTAATCAGTACAAGCAAAAGTAACTGCAAAGAACCAGAATATAAGAAATATTTAACAAGCTGGATCAATGATGCTTGAAAGCAATAGGTTATAGATATCAATTAATTACAGAACATTTCTTTCGTACATTTCCTATGTACGGGGCTGTGTTTTCTCAATATATTTTTAAGTTACATATCAAAAAAAATTACAGAACATTAAAACTTGATGAGAAAACTTCAAAAAAAAAAAGAAAAATAATTATTCTTATAAATTTTATTATCAACAGCATTAATCTAAGTAATTTGTTGAATCAGTGTCAAAATTTCCATCAAATAATATTAATATCCCTACTCGGCTACTCCATTGGATCATCTTTTTACAAGGAAGAAAAATCCACATACTTAGAACTAGGAATGCTCTAACGTTCACATAATTCTTAGACAAATTGTGGCAAGTCACATCTCTGGAAAAACGGGTATATGTTACTATGGCTGATAGAAAAACGGTTTACAAGGAGAGGGTGCCCAAGAGTTTATATACACATAGTTAAGCTTGCACTTAAGCCATGTGGGACACTTGAATCATAACAGTAGCCTATTAACATATATCAATTGTGCATAGGAGGTGAAACTTACTATCCAATCACATCTTGGATAAAGGGGCATGTTATGCAATAATCCTATGCCAACCTTCCAAAAAACAATGATTGAAAAAGCATGTTGTGCATGATATTGCGATTTAGCAGCTGGCATGGATTCTCATTTTACTTTTAGAACTTTGAAAAAGCGAGGATCTTTCCATTGCCACGGAAATGAGATGTGAGAGTGTGACCTATTAAGAAGATGGTTTAAAATGTGACAAGAAAGATGAGAATCTCTTCTCTAGCATAAACCATGAATAATTAGCAGAAATCAAAATCAAACTTAATGAGGGTACAAGTGAGGAGTCCTTGCCATCCCATCCTCTTCGAAAGCAACAGAAGGTTCAAACTTCATTTTTTTATGCGTGGAACCTTACCCAGGATGCACCCCTAGGGAGCATACCATGGATACACAACCCAACCCGCCAGAACCATGTATCAGGTAAACAGAAGGTTCAACTTCACCCAAAGAATTGAAAGCATTTCCCATCAACACATACTTACAAATGTTAACCTATGCCAAGAAAATCATGTAATATCACCCAAAAGAGGTCTGGAAAAGGCCATATTACCATTTTCTTGAAGATAAGCTTGTTGCTGAAACAGCTTCAACTATGCATCCCTTAAGCTCAATAGCAATTTGGGAACCATCCGATTCAACCAGAATAAGCTTTCGGTCCTTGATTTTGGCGTGCTTTTTAACAGGGGAAACCTCCAAGAAATCTTTCTTTCTCTTTTGCTCCTTCGGGCCTTTGTCCAGCAAATTTTTTGAAACCTTTTCTGATTCCAGAACCCATACTGCTCCCTACAGACAAACGCCAGCTTCAAAAATATAAATAACACACGAACGAACGAAGGGTACAAAGAATCATACTTGATAAACAATTGCACTTTCAAAATCACAGTCAGATTTTCTCTTTCTTTTTTTGATAATTCGATAGTACAATTAGGGGGGAATTTGAACTCTAACCACAGTCAGTTATATCAGCATATTAGTATTCAATGGTACCACATGATAGTACTATCAACCTGTGGTAATGGTTTTGTTAAAAGCGAAGCCTTAACCATTACTTTTAGTTTAAACTAATAATAAAATAAAACATTAGGCAGAAAGAAAATAGTTCCCAAATTATAGTTTAGAGTAGAGGGTTTCTTTATTTCGTACTAATTTTTTCATACATATTCTTTACTTCACATCAAAGCATAGATAGATAGCATAACAAAAGAAATGAAAGGGTCGCCAATTCTGACCAGAAAATACATTTATATGTATGAAAGAAAGAAAGAAAGATGTAGCGACCTGTTTGTTAGAAGCGAAATGGAGAGATTGGAGGAGATCAAGGTCGCGGGACGAGCGTTGTGATATCTGAGTTTGTTTTTTAAGGTTCTTCTCATTCAAACGGTTTATGAAGACATACACTCCAACTGCTTCTGCGCCCAAAATGGTCAGCGCCCCAACTGCAAACCCAATAACGAACACCATCAACCATAGAAACAGCACCATCATTTTCAACAAATTTGGTTGCCCTCTGCCACTGCCACTTGTAGATCAACAATTTTTTTTTGGAAAAAAGAGAATTTATTCTGGATGAGAATTGAATTGAGAGGATAAGATAATAAAAATAATAATTAATCAATGATTTAATGGGGTATTAAATTTTTCCAATTAGGAATCAGGTGCTGATGCTTCTGCAAACTGCATAGATTTTTATTCTATTCTTCTTCCTCTATAGAGAGAGACAGAGACACGCAGAGAGAGAAAAGAAAACGCGTCTAGACTGTTGGGAGTTCAAAAGATTTTTGATCAGAGGAACCTTAATCTTATTATTAACTCGTAATAATAATTAGACCAACCATCGTTTATTGTCAGCATTGGATCAAGTACCCGCGGTCCTCCAAAATTATATATTAAGGACAAGCTAGAGCCTAGATGTTTGTTTGCTTCATCTAAACTATACAATTACAATATAAACTTATATTTTGGTTTATATTAATATTAAATTACTAACCGATTCAAAATTTATTTCGCCAACAGATATTCAAAATTTGACCTATAGCCCAAATAATAGTAATAATATTCAAACTTTGTTATAATTGAGTTTTAGTGAATAACAATAACAGCAAGTTAAGCGGCATGTATTGTATTGGATACATGTACTTCATCTGTGAGAGGGATTCAAACTCTAGTTTTCCTCGTAAAGTGCAACTAGTTAATATCATTGAGTTACAAAATTTTTCATAATTGCATATATTATTTTGTCAAAATAAAAACTCAAAAATAATAATTAATTTTTTTAAACCATTTTTTTGTAAATAAAAAAAGCATGACAAATAACACACATTTTTAACTATGATTTCACTCTTTTGCAAAATTTTACATTACAACATGACTTACTTGAATCTGTGTGATTTTTTTTTCACCCTGTAAAAACTAAAAAGAGTCGAGAGAGAACCACCATGGTTGTCAACGTTGGGACTCAAATTGTATGATCATATAATCTTATGATCCTACTAGGCCAAAACAACTCGAATCATAATAGGATTGTTTATTTTTCAGGATTCTATGTAAAATTGGTTGGATCATGTGGGGTCAGTAGGATTAAATCGATCCTGGACAATCCTACTAAAAACCTAAATTGCTTTGAGGTGGCTTTAAAAATTATAAAAAAAAAAAAAAAAAAAATCCAATCAACCCAATGGATAGAAACTACCCAATATGTCCTATACTATAAAATAAATTTAAAAATTTATAAAAATAAAATAAATAAAAAACAAAAAAAACCCTTATTTTAAATTAAAAACTTATTACCCAAGCCACTAAAATCAACTTAATGGCACTCTCACTCTCTCTCTCCTCTCCAACCAAATTTCGCTTTTGGATTTTATATTATAGTTAGGTTCTTAGTTTTTTTTTTTTTTTTTTTTTTTTTTAAGAAACAGTTAGCTACTTAGTTAGTTGTCATTTGCAAACTTATTTTGGATTTTGAACTTGGAACTTAGAACATGGAAAATATTTTCCAAATGTGTTGATGATAGTTTTGACACTTGGTGGCTAATTAAACATTTGGTAATTTTTTTGGATACATTTTGTTAACTTTGCTATTTTTTTCCCCAAAAAATTGGAACTTACGATTCACAATCCTGCCAACCTTCCACGATCTTATGTAGGATCCTGACTTTGACAAACTTAGAGCTAACCTACCTCCACCCATTCTTTGAGGATGACCCACCAAAAGAAGGCTCATATGTCC
This sequence comes from Quercus suber, assembly GCF_002906115.3. Classification (NCBI taxonomy): domain Eukaryota; kingdom Viridiplantae; phylum Streptophyta; class Magnoliopsida; order Fagales; family Fagaceae; genus Quercus; species Quercus suber. The sequence continues at coordinate 1,566,211 of NW_027069556.1, read as the reverse complement.
CACATTGCGGCTCACACTTTCCCAAGGAAAGGGGTCCATAAAATTAATTTTAGGCCCAACCCTCCAAAAGGCAAGGATATGTTTGATCAGAACATTTACCCCTCTTTCACAAGGTAGAATTCAACCGAACTATGGGTCTTCACGCTGAGCGTCTTTCATAACAAGTCATCGAAACAACTTTTTAATTGAACCAGCAAAAGAAGTTCTAGTACCGAATAAAATTTCTCCTTAGCCAAACCATTAAGAGCACTAGCATCTGGGTTTGTTAAGAATCATCTATTTTACATCCTCAAAACTTACTTGATTTATTTTATCATCTCAATTTATAACTCACCTAACATCCCAGTTTCCATTTTATATCCAATTCATTAAAATAATATAGACTACACTATCAAATAATATAAAAAATTGTGTTTCTCTCTCCTCTTTTTCATCAATCTTTCCTCTCTCTATCAAATATATAAAAAATTATGTTTCTCTCTCCCCTTTTTCATCAATCTCTCTCTCTCTCTCTCTCTCTCTCTCTCTCTCTCTCTCTCCAGAAAACCCACAACCACCTTCCACCAAAACTAAGCCACAAACCCCAATTTGTCACCACCAAAATTACCCAAAAAAAAAATTGCCACCACCACTGAAAAACCAAACCACAACAATCAAAACCAAGTAACCAACCATCCCAAAATCAAACCCATAGCAAAAAAACAAAAGAAAAAAAAAATCAACCACAATAGCCACCAACCCCACAACCCACCACCACCACCTAGAATCCATCACCACCACCATCCACCACAAAACATCAAAACCCAGAAAAAACCCTCCATCACCCACCACCACCACCTAGAATCCATCACCACCACCATCCACCACAAAACATCAAAACCCAGAAAAAACCCTCCATCACCCACCACCACCACTCACCAAACCCAAAAAAAACCCACACCCAAACCGGCCAGCCCACCACCGCCGAGCATCCTACACACACCACTCACCACCAAATTGCCAATTCAAAGTTACAAACTAAAACTCAAACCCAAAACCTCAAAATCCATACAACCCACCACCATACTAAAACCCAAACCCCAAACAATTAGTCGTCACTGCGAACAAAACCCAAACCCACCAGCAACCCGAAACCCATAACACTAAATCAACATCATTTCAAACCCTCAAAGCATGATTTTGGTCCGATTAGAGAGAAAAGAAGCAACAAAGAGAGATCGGCGAAAGGGAGAAGAGAGCACTGGTTTGAGAGAGGGAACCCCTGATTTTGTTGAAAGAGATAATTGATGAGAGATGCTCAGATGGAGATGGAGACATGAGAGATGAGAGAGAGCGTATTTTATTTTTAATTGGGAAAGGTGAAAATAAAGTAATATTAAAAACTATACATCTTGAGCTACAGTGGGTTGTATATATAAAAATTCATTGTTCATGGTTGCTAAATTTTTTTAGCAATAGCAACCCAGTTGGAGCCAAGTTTTGACCATGTGAGGATGTAAAATAACAACTGTGGGGAGGGGGAGGGGGGGTGTTAAGAATCGTTTATTTTACATCCTCAAAACTTACTTTATATATTTTATCATCTCAATTTATAACTCACCCAACATCCCAGTTTATATTTTTATATATAACTCATTAAAATAATATAGACTACACTATCAAATAATTTAAAAAATGCGAAAACATCATTTTGGTCCCTATATTTTGGTGTCATAGTCAATTTGATCCTACATTTTTGTAACAATCAATTTAGTCCCTAATATTTTCAAATTGCAATCAATTTGGTCCTTATTGTTAACTCACTAACGAAAATTGCTTGTGGCAAAGGGTGTGCATAGTTGGCGAGCTTGATGCTGACACGGCTTAAAAAATAATATTAAAAATTTTTAACAAACGTTAAACTAATACCAACTCACCATTTTAATAACTTCAAAATTCCACATTATTAGAAGAAAAAAAAAAGGCACAACTCTGAAAATAAAATGAATCTAAAAAACTAAAACTGGGGATTTTCTCTCATTTTGTATTCCAATCACACACAAAGATCCAAATATTTGCAAAACCTTTTCAGGTTCACTCCTCACCAACACTGCCACTCTAGGCCGTGGCTCTCTTTGTTTTTTCCTAGCCACTATCCTTTCTCTGTTTCTCTCTCTCTCTTTGTTTTCTCTTTGCCTTGCTCATTCTCCCTCTTCGATCTACCCAGACAACTATGACCAAAGACACTAAGCTCCACCTCTCATGGACACCAAGCTCCACCTCTCACGGCCATAAGCCACCACCAAAGTAACCTCCTCACTCTTTCTCTCGACCTCGCTCTCTCTCTTCTTTGTTCTCACCACAAGTAACCCAAGGCAAGAACACCCATCTTCACCCCTTCACCAATGACCCCCCCCCCCCGGCGCGCGCCCCTATTGCCACGATCGGAGGTGAATCTTATTTATTCCACTTCAAGTGCCTTGATTTCTTGGGTTCTCCATTGCTATGATTGGGGTTTTTATTGGGTTTAATTTATGGGTTTAAGATGGTGCGTGTAAACAACTAAATTTCTTGAGCTTGTTGTGGTGTGGAATTTCTTTGTATTTTTAAGTTTCAGCTTTGTGAATTGTAGGTGGGTTTGTATCCTATAATTATTGAGTTGTTGTGAAACAGTGAATGAGTGAATATGGGAATGTATGCACTATGAGTTTGTGAAGTCTAAGCTTGTGTGTATTGATGGACTGTTGGGGTGTTCGCAAACTTTGGATGTGTGTTTGGATTACAAGAAAATGAAAGAAAATCATCAGTTTTAGATTCTTTTTTTTTTTTCAAAGCTATGGGGTTTTTTTTTTTTTTTTTTCTAACATAGCATTTTGTAATTATTAAAATGATGAGTAGGCATTTTTTTTAAGAATCTTTTGGCTAAAAATTGCAAAAACTGAAGTTTATTAGTGTTATAGGTACTGCTCAAAGTTATTTGGCAAAATAAGGAGAGAGATTGAATTTCGGCAACGGTGTTGTCGAAATTGCAAGAAAAAGTACAATGAGATTACCGAAATTCTTGTCCTGCCCATATTGCCAAGACTGCCTATGAAGTGCCCAAAATGCATGCTCGAGGGAGTGCTCAAAATGGAAACCAATTGTGACAATGACATTGCCGAAAATGGAGGAAAAAAAAAAAAGATGCTAAATCCACAACATTATTCACAACAAATTACAGGTGGTTAGTTGTTATTGGTTCAAATTTGAACCTCACACTAAGATTACTTTTTTGCCCTAATAATAACAATTAGTAACAACCTGCCACTTAGAATTTGTTGTAAAAATATTGTGAACATCATTTCTAAAAAAAAATTGTGGTGCCAAAAGAGAAGGAAAAAAAAAAAAAAAGTGGCAAAGGCATTGCTGAACTAGTGGGGAAAAAAAAAGTGGCAAATTGTTTTATGGCAATGGCATTGCCGAAATAGAGGGAAAAAAAACAATTTGCCACTTTTTTTTTCCCTCTATTTCGGCAATGCCTTTGCCACTTTTTTTTTTACTTCTATTTTGGCACCATAATTTTCTTTTAGAAATGATACGTCCACAACATTTTCACAACAAATTCTAAGTGATAGGTTGTTATTGATTGTTATTATTGGGACAAAAAAGTAATTTTAGTGTTAGGTTCAAATTTGGACCAATAACAACTCTAACCACCTGTAATTTGTTGTGAAAAATGTTGTGGACACAGCATCTCTTTTTTTTCCCCCCTCCATTTTCAGCAACTTAGTTGCCACAATTTTTTTTTTTTCTCCCATTTTTGACAATGTCGTTGCCACAATTGGTTAGCATGCATTTTGGTACTTCACGGGCAGGCTTGGCAGTACGGCAGGACAAGAATTTCAGTAATCTCATTACCGAAATTCAATTTTCTCTCTCCCTTGACACAGTGTACTTTTTCTTGCAATTTTTTCAACATTGTTGTTGAAATCCAGTCTCTTTCCTCTTTTTGCCAAATAACTTTGAACAATACCTAAAACAACAATAAACTCCGTTTTTTGCAATTTTTAGCCAAAATACTCTTTTTTTAATGTTAATAAAAAAATTTTAATATTATTTTTTAATCCATGTCATCGTCAAGTTTGCCAACTGTGTACACCATTTGCCACATAAGCAATTTTCGTTAGTGAGTTAACGGTAGAGACCAAATTAACTGTGATGCCAAAATGTATGGACCAAAATGGTCTTTTCGCCTATAAAAAATTATGTTGCTCTCTCCTCTTTTTCATCAATCTTTCCTCTTTTCTTCTTTCTATCTCTCCAGAAAACCCACAGCTACTTTCCACCAAAACTTAGCCACAAACCCCAATTTGTCACCACCAAAATTACCCCAAAAAAGAAAAAAAAAATTGCCACCACCAACCACCACCATTGAAAAACCAAACCACAACAATCAAAACCAAGTAACCAACCATCCCAAAATCAACCCCATAGCAAAAAAATCAGCCACAACAGCCACCAACCCCACAACCCACCACCACCACCTAGAATCTATCAACACCACCATCAACAACCACCAAAAGTCACATATCCATACCCACCCACACACACACACAAAAATAAAAATAAAAATCAAAATCAAAACCCAGATCAGACCGCTACCCACCACAAACATCAAAACCCAAAAAAAAACCCTCCACCCTCCACTGCCCACCACCACCACTCACCAAACCTAGAAAAAACCCACACCCAAACCAGCAAGCAACCCACCACCACCGAGCATCCTACACACACCACTCACCACCAAACTACCAATTCAAAGTTACAAACTAAAACTCAAACCCAAAACCCCAAAACCCATACAACCCACCACCATACTCAAACCCAAACCCCAAACAACTAGCCGCTGCAACGAACAAAACCCAAAACCCCTAGCAACCTGGAGCCCATAACACTGAATCAACATCGTTTCAAACCTTCAAAGCATGATTTTGGTCCGATCAGAGAGAAAAGAAGCAACAGAGAGAGATTGGTGAAAGGGAGAAGAGAGAGCACTGATTTGAGAGAGAAAACCTCTGATTTTGTTGAGAGAGATAATTGATAAGAGATGCTCAGATGGAGATGGAGACATGAGAGATAAGAGAGAGCGTATTTTATTTTTAATTGGGAAAGGTGAAAATAAAATAATATTAAAACCTATATGTCTTGAGCTACAGTGGGTTGTATATATAAAAATCCACTGTTCATGGTTGCTAAATATTTTTAGCAATAGCAACCCAGTTGGAACTAAGTTTTGACCATGTGAGGATGTAAAATAACAATTGTGGGGAGGGGGAGGGGGTGTTTTAGACCATGGTTTTAAAAACCGGTAAGATGAAAGAACCGAAAAATGAGCTAATTACAGGTTTTATGGTCGAATTGGAGCCCGATCGTTGGTTGAACCGATGACATCATAAATAATTTAATTATTATTTATTTAAATTATATAAATAATTAATAATTTTTTGATATATTAAAACTAACAAACCAATAGTAATAAATATGTTTCCTTTAAAAAAAATACAAGTATATAAGTATATAACATCTTTTCAAAGAATTTAACATAATAACATTACAAAACAACATAGTTAACATAATAAACTTTCAACAAAACCAAATAAATAAGTTCATTAGTCATTACATTTACATCCAAATGGCAAATAACAAATAAGTTCATTACATCCAAATAGCAAATAAGTTTTAAAGTTTCAAACAAACAACTACTAAGTTTTAAGACCCAAGCCTCATTTGTTATGAAGAAAATTGAAATCAATATCATCATGTGAACCAAATGCTCCACCACTAGCATCATTATCATCATCCTCATCCTCATCCTCATCTTCTTCATCTTCAACATGAATATGATGATTTTTATCTCTAAATCCAGGAGAAGCATCATCTTTATCACCAAATGATTCCAAATTGTTGTCATCATCATCCTTAATCACTTCATTGTCCATATCTATACAAATTCCAAAACCAAAGAACAATAAATGAAATAACGGTTCTAATAATCATTTATCATAAATCATAAATAATCTAATTAAAATATGCAACTAGGCAAAGAATTGTTATAAGCTAACCTCTTTGTACATGGCTAGAAGACCCTTCTTCGATTGGATAGGTTCCCTCTTCATATAATGCATTCTCTATCTCCTCATGATCTAGAAATGGAGGTTCCTCATCTTCCACTACCCAAAATTTAGTTTTATCGATACTTGCATAATCAATAGGATCAAAATTGAACTTCTTCCTTTTGACTCTATATCATAAGATGAACATAATGAATAGTTAGTAACCAAATCACTTATATTTCACAATCACAAAGAACCCACTTGACCAAATCAATGAATCACTCATATTTCCCCACAAAAACATTAAAACAAAGAGATTATATAATATATACCTTTCTTTCAATCGGTAGTTATAATAAACAAACACAAGATCATTAAATCGTTGATGCTCTAATCTATTTATTCTTTTGTATGTATTTGTTCAAAAACACTCCAATTCCACTCACATCCTGAAGAGGCAGTTGTTTGGCTAAGGATCCAAATTGCAAACTTTTTTATGGTTGGAGCACAAGATCCAAACAACTTCCACCACTCATCTAAATTTCATATACAATACAAAAAAAAAAAAAAAAAAAAAAAAAAAAAAAAAAAAAAAAAAAAATTTTTTTTTTTTTTTTTGGGTAAAAAATAAGAAGAATCAAGATTTTGAGAGTCAATCTCTCTATCCCATTTAGAACAAAAACAAGTTTACCTGTCAATTTTTCCTTATTTTAGTTGACATGATTCCCTCTAATGGCTTTTGGGTTTTGGCACTATAATTTTAGGGAAAGGAGGCAAATAAGGAAAAAGTACACAAAATTTGATACAACAGGCAGAAAGGTTAGCCGACATATACCAATCATTACTCTCAACCGTTACCCACAAAAACTCTTAAACAAGCTCAAGAGCTTAAACGCTGTCTGTGACCTATTCTTTATAGAAAAAGAAAGAGGTCGTCAACTTTTACGCTCTCAGCCTGATGGAACCAGAGTTTCAAAACGCGCACCAGAGAACCAGAGAAGAAGAAGAAGAACTTGACAGAAGTGTGAAAAAATTTAAGGATAGTAGTGGAGACAGGCCTCTTGTACAACCTCGTAGCCAAGTAAGCTACAAAGACAGCCTCATTGGTGATATTCCAGGTGCCTACGCTCAAGCGTTTCGTTTTGACAAAGAGGAAATAGATGATGTTGAATCTGATTCAGAACTTGAGGAGATCTCAGAAGGCTTAGCAGAGGTTAAACTCTCAAAGGAGACCAAGGCGCGTATCAGAGCTCCCTGGACCAAAGCTTTGATAGTGAAAGTGTTCGGTAGAACTGTTGGCTATAACTACCTCACTTTCAAGATCAATGCTCTGTGGAAACCAGCGGCTAGGATGAATTGTGTAGAGCTAAGCAAAGATTTTTTCCTGATTAAGTTCAGCGACGATGCGGACTGTGATAAAGTTTTGCGAGGTGGTCCATGGTTTATTGGAGAGCATTTCCTCGCCATTAAACCTTGGGAACCTTGCTTTAAAGCTTCTGAGGCTAGCTTCTCATCAGTGGCTGTCTGGGTTAGATTTCCAGAGCTGCCCATTGAGTTCTACGACAGGTCGGTCCTCTTAGAAATCGGCAAAGCCATTGGGCCGGTGATGAGGATTGATTCCTATACTGCATCGGACTCAAGAGGTAGTTACGCACGCCTGTGTATTCAAATTGACTTAATGAAACGACTGATTAACACCATTAAAGTGGGCCGACTGTACCAGAAAGTCTTGTATGAAGGCTTATCTTCCTTATGCTTTGGGTGTGGTAGAGTTGGGCACAAACAAGAAGCTTGCAGTTACCGTGAGCAGCCAAAGGACGATCATGTGGAGCCTGAACCAACTCCCACGCACCCAGGGAAGAAAGCAGATCAGCAACCAAACCCAAGCTTTGGGGCTTGGATGTTGGTGACTAGGAAAAAGCGTTCAGTTAGAAACAAACGAGTTGTTACACCCAAATGTACTAGTCAGCAAATAGAGCCAGGAACTAAGGGCTCCACTGAGGGCCCAAGCACTAGTTTGACACGTGCCATCACAGAAATGACTTTTCTTTTTATGTCAGGAAGCTCCCAAAAAGCTGATCTAGCGGCTGGAAAAATGAATGAGGCACGTGAGGGTAACGTTCAAAATACGCATAAAGATCTAATGGAGATCTGCAAGTACAAATTTGAAAAGCTTAAAACCCCATTCAGCAGTGAGCCACCGATACAGAGAGAGAATGTTTTTTAAAGAAATTTATGATAGTATATATTTAATAATAATAAATATGTTCTATTTAAAAAAATATAAGTATATAAGTATATAATATTCTTTTAAAGAATTTAACATAATAATATTATAAAATAATCATCCTTAACATAATAAACTTTCAACAAAACTAAATAAATAAGTTCATTAGCTATTATATTTACATCCAAATGGCAAATAACAAATAAGTTCATTACATTCAAATATCAAATAAGTTTTAAAATTTCAAACAAACAACTACTAAGTTTTAAGACCCAAGCCTCATTTGTTATGAAGAAAATCGAAATCAATATCATCATGTGAACCAAATGCTCTACCACTAACATCATTATCATCATCCTCATTCTCATCTTTAACATGTATAGGATGATTTTTATTTCTAAATCCGGGAGAAGCATTATTTTCTTCACCAAATGATTCCAAATTGACGTCATCATCATCCTCAATCACTTCATTGTCCATATCTATACAAATTCCAAAACCAAATAACAATAAATGAAATAACAATTCTAATAATCATTTCTCGTAAATCATAAATAGTTTAATTAAAATATGCAACTAGCCAAAGAATTGTTATAAACTAACATCTTTGTACATTGCTAGAAAACCCTTCTTCGATTGGATAGGCTCCTTCTTCATATAATGCATTCTCTATCTCCTCATGATTCAAAAATTGAGGTTCCTCATCTTCCGCTACCCAAAATTCAATTTTATCAATACTTGCATAATTAATAGGGTCAAAATTGAACTTCTTCCTTTTGACTCTATATCATAAGATGAACATAATGAATAATTAATAACCAAATCACTTATATTTCACAATCACAAAGAACCCACTTGACCAAATCAGTGAATCACTCATATTTCCCCACAAAAACATTGAAATAAAGAGATTATATAATATATACATTTCTTTCAATCGGTAATTATAATGAACAAACACAAGATCATTAAGTCGTTGATGCTCTAATCTATTTCTTCTTTTGGTATGTATTTGTTCAAAAACACTCCAATTCCGCTCACATTCTGAAGAGGCAGCTGTTTGGCTAAGGATTCGATTGTAGACTTTTGTAAGGTTGGAGCACAAGATCCAAACAACTTCCACCACTCATCTAAGTTCCATATACAACACAAAACAAAGATACAATGAATCAATAAACATAGCTATACTTATCCCAAAAATATAAAAAAGAGCTATGATCTTTAAAACATATTTTCATTTTATTATTAGTTAAAGTAAACAATATCTTACCTGACTAAGATGTCTTGGCTGATTCTTGAGCAAGTTGGATTCCAAAAGTTTGTTCACACTCTCGAAATAGCCTTAATTCCTCCACCAACTTCAATCAACCAACTAAAACTTTTGATTCAATAATATCTGTCATAGGAGATTGTGTCTTTAGCCTCTTATTAAGAGTGGATGAGTCATATTGAAATGCAGGATTCAACCAACAAGCAGCAGCATGAATATCTCTATAGAATTGATTATCCCAACGATCCTTGATAATATTAACATAAGGCTCCCATAGTCTCTTCTTGTCCTTGAAATTTTTTTTTATTCCATCAATTACTCTATACATGCCATCATATACATAACCCACAACAGGTTTTTCATTAGAATCAACAATGCATAATAAACAAATCAATGGTGACATAATATGCACAATTACATGACAATCATTCCAAAATGGATTGTCATGAATGATTTTCACCACTGCCTTTGCTTTCTTATATTTTGTATATCTTGATTCAACATAAAATTTGCTAGTCACCAATGCTTGAAAGTCATGCTTATGTTCCTTAAGACTCCATAAGGCAAGGAAAGTAGTAGCAAACCTAGTTGGCCCTAGACGCATAATTTCCATCCAATTTTTTCTAATCCTCAACCAAGCTTGCAAAGCCACATGGTTATAAATGAACACTGTGATCTTGGATGCACGCTTTGCCAGTTTAGCTACATGATCCATCTTCCCAATCTTCTTAAAAATTAGGTTTAGGCATTGTGCTGCACAAGGTGACCAACTAATGTTCTTATATTTTCCACACAAAATTCTTCTAATAGCTACATAATTTGTAGCATTGTCAGTGACCAAATATACTATATTTGCAGGACCAACCCAATTAACAATTTCATCAAACAAGTTACTCAAATTAATAGCATCCTCAACCAAGTCAGAAGCATCAATAGAACGTATAAAAATAATTCCTTTAGGACAATAGACAAGGAAATTAATCAATGTTCTATGTCTAATATCAGTCCACCCATCAGCCATTATTGTACAACCAGTGTCAGCCCAATATGAATGATGAGAATCAATAATCAATTGAACTTCTCTTTTTGCATCTCTCAACAAAGGCATTTAAAGGGCATGATAACTTGGGCCTCTATATCCAGGACCATAAGAAGCTACAGCATTGAACATAGGTTGATAATTACTAGAATTCACAACATTAATTGGAATGCAAGCATCATACATCCACCTTGCTAGAACCATATCAACCTTCCACTTCTTTATTTTGCCAGCAAGCACACTTTTAATAGAAGGTTGAGCCCCTGGTGTTGTTCTAGGAGCGAAATAATTACTAATGTCATCAACCTTTCTCTTGCCAAGATTGGATCTTGGTGGAAAACTACTAGGACCACTTCTATTTCCCCTACCTAACCCCCTACCTCTAGGAGTAATTTCTTGGACATCTTCAAATTCTAGTGAGTCCTCTAATCGCGAATAATTAGATGTTTCTTGATCCTTTTTTGTTTGTTCTTTAGATTTTGAAATTTCCTTCAAATTCTCAACCATTTGAAACCTAACATCATAAGGTACACCCATACATGCAGCCACATCACCTTTAATTCCAGCTAGATGTCTTTCATCCTATTAATGCCTCCTCCTTTATCACTTCTCCCACAATGTATACATTTATAACTACTTTTTCCGTCTTTCAAATCTTCAGTAACATGATCCCATGCAAGATCACATTTCATTCTCACAGATGAAGAAGTAGCATTAGACCTGGTTATAGAAGCATGTTCATTAGATGGTACAGAGGCAGACTCCATTTCACTCAACAATTTCAAACTGGCAGCAACCATTTTATCAACAAATAAATTCATCAACACAACATACACAAACAATAGTCAATAATTTCAGACTAACAGCAACCATTTTATCAACAAATAAATTCATCAACACAACTTACACAAACAATAGTCAATAATTTTAGACTGGCAACAACCATTTTATCAACAAATAAATTCATCAACACAACATACACAATCAATAGTATAATACTCTGTAAACTATATTTCACAAACAATAATGCTCTGTAAATCAAATCCACAACATACACAAAATCACAAATAAACTAAAATGCTATTGTAAACTAATAATTGAAGTTACCACTTACCAGTGAAGTCATAGAAGGAGAACCTAAGATGAAGCCGCGAACATGGACTGAGAATCTGAGATGAAGTCGAAAAAAAAAAAAAAAAAAAAAAAAAAAAAAAACCAGAAAATGATCAAAATCAAAATCAAAATCATAAAAAAAAAAAAAAAAGAATATTAATTATTACTTGATGAAGCTGAGAGAAATGAAAAAAAAAAAAAAAAAAAAAAGAACCGAGAAAATCAAAATCAAAATAAAAGGAGAAGAACATTAAGCAGAGCTCAAAGGGTGAGGGCGAGACCAACCAAGAAGGAAAAAAAAAAAAGAACCGAGAAACCTGTGCGTGAGGTGCGTGCTATTGTGCGTGAGGTTGAAAGAGGTGCGTGCAGAAAACAGCGTGAGGTAGAGAGAGCTTGAGTTGAGTTGAGAGTCTTGAGACTTGAGAGCTTGAGGTGAGTGAGAGAGTGAGGCAGGGAGTTTGAAAAGAGGCGTGCATGAATTGTGAGATCACTGAGGAGCAAAAACTGAAAAACGACGTAGTTTATTTTGAGGAGCAAAACCGGTTCGACCACACCAGTTTCTGGTTCTCGGGTTGAACCAGCTAATTTGTACTATTTATCAGTTTTTAAGCTATTTTCGGTTTTTCGCCATAACCGGACCAAATTGAAGGCCAGTTCTCAATTGAATTAGTTGGACCGGCCGATCCGGTCTGGTTTTTAAAACTATGTTTTACACCCCCAATGCTAATGCTCTAAGTGAGTTTACTTGAACATCTTGCTCATGATGCTTCCTAAGACCTCAACTAGCTTCCTTGAGAAGTTAACTATTACCTTCACATTTTTTTTTAAAGAAAAAGGTAAGTAAAATATTATTATTGAATAAAGTTGTTTTGAAAGATGTCATTCACCTTCACATTTAATGTAGAACCTACTGACAGCCACCTTGCATTGAATGCAAAATAGTTGTCCTTGCGTAGTTATGGCATCAAGGTTAACCCTAGCCAATCACTTCAATTTGACAGATGAAATGGGGATTCGATTGGAGCCTCCCTTCTTTCTATTTGGGGAAAATGACCCAATGATCAAAGACCATGGAAAATCAAATGATGTTTATTTGCAATCAAAGAAATGGAAGAAAGAGAAAGGTTCTGTGCCTATTTTCTATTGGGGTCATTGGACTCACCAAGCACCCTCAACTTTTAATTTGACTTCAAGTTCATGAGAAGTACCAACAGTACACCTCTATGTGTGAAGATACGACAATTATTTTGGCCTACCTTTTGTAAAATATTTTTTGGACCATTCTTTGGGCCTTGTTAACATTATCTTAGTATCTAAATAAGGTAAAAAATAAAGATTTAATTTGAAACTAAGGTAAAACCCAAAACTTTAATATAGGGAAAATGGCATTTACCTCCCTTGAGGTTTTTCATTATTACAACCACCTCTACTTTTTTTTTTTACAAAATAAAAATTCTACTTTAACCTAATCTAAGTGTATATGTGTATGAATCTCCCTCTTGGAGACTCGAACCCTGTCCCTTTTCCCTTCCCCCCTACACTACACAAGTATAAGTACTTGTGGAGTTACCATCGCACTAGGGATGTGTGGTGGTCACCTCTCCTTTGGTTTGGAATAAGACACTCACTTCACCTAAAATTCAAACTATTTACACTGACTTCCCATGAATGATTGAAAAAGGACTACTAAGTCTCAGAAAAAAAATGCTATAAAAAACCACAAATTTCCCTTAGATTTAAGTTACACTTGGCGTGCATTTGCCCAACAATTAAGTTGCGTTTTGTGTTTTTTTTAGGTCCCATAGCAATGTTCATGGACCATCAAGCCTATGAAAACGCAGCAATCATTCACTGCTATAGTGTTTTGTGTTTTAAAAATTATTTTGCTACAGTATTTTTAGCAATAAGTTTTCAGTTTTTAGCAAAATAAGTAGTATCAAACAGACTTTTGGTGTAACTTTAAACAATGTTACATTATTCAATATTTTTTAATTGGATGTAAATTTTGATAAATCCACCAATTTTTTTTTTTTTACAAGATAAAATTTATATTCTAGCATAATTTAAGTATATATGTGTGTGAAGCTCCCTCCTAGAGACTTGAACCCCGGCTCTTACCCCCCACACCCCACAAGCATTTATACTTATGGAGTGACTACCGCAACAAGGGTGCGCAGTGATATAAATCCACTATTGGATTACATTATCTTTGTATATTTTTCATACTTGCAAAATTACAAGATGATTAAAAGTCAATAACTACGTCATTAATCAATTGTTTAAATTCAAGTTTTTGTAATTTAAAATTATCGATAAATGATGAGTCGATGGATCAAATGGTAAATAATATCCGATTGACATGAAAATTAGCATGCATGTTAAGAATATATAGAAAATATGATTCGACAGTTTGGAATAAGACACTCACGGTTTGGAATAAGAAAATTAGCATCCGATTGACAATTACCTCTCCTTTGTTTGGAATAAGACACTCACTTCACCTAAAATTTGAACTATTTACACTGACTTCCCATGAATGATTGAAAAAAGACTATAAAGTCTCGGAAAAAAATGCTATAAAAAAACTACAAATTTCCCTTGGGTTTTAGTTACACTTGGTGTAATTTTAAGTAATGTTACACTATTCAATATTTTTTAATTGGATGTAAATTTTGATAAATCCATTAGTGGATTACATTATCTTCGTATATTTTCCATACTTGCAAAATTGCAAGAAGATCAAAACTCAATAATTAAGTCAATAATCAATTGTTTAAATTCAAGTTTTTGTAATTTAAAATGATGGATAAAAGATGAGTTGATGGATCAAATGATAAATAACATTCGATTGACATGAAAATTGGCATGCATGTTAAAAACATATAAAACATATGATCCAACGGTGAGATTTTTAAAATATGAATTTAATAACAAGTTATTGGGAAATGTAACATTGCTTAGAGTTACACCATATATAACTTGAACCCTATATATAACTAAAAAGAAAAAAACCAAAATGACAATAAGTTGTGAAAGAAATACTACCTAATTTTGATGTTAAACAATCATTTTCCAAGACAAAAGTGAGGGAAGGACAATTATTAAGAAAAAAAAACAAAGAGTGAACGTTCCTTGAAAAGAAATGAAGGAAGCAACAATAATAGACCATTGTCTTTTACGAGTAAGAAAGAAACATCATCCATCTATACTTTCCTTCTTTTATTTTTTTTTCTTTCCCTTTTTTTTTTTTTTTAAGCAATAGAGGAAAATATATGATTTAATATGAAACTAATTCAAATTCAAAATTTACTCCATCATAAGAGTCTTTACCCCTTAAAGAACTAATTTTGAAAAGTTCTAAATAGACCATTCACGTCAGCTCGGGTAAAAATGTACGTCTATTTTAGTTTAAGAATTTACTTTTTCTATTTTAATGAATGACCTGAAACTAATCGGAATTGGACCCGAGGTGGAACGGATGGTATTACTGTTCCGGATTGCATTTCGATACAAGATATTCCTGCCATTCTGGCTGGAACTAAACGGATTTAATAACATTAATTTTAAGTACTCATTTTTCAAAACATCACATATTAGATTATTTATTTTGCGCTACATTTTATTAAAATATGATTTTTCTTAATATTTTTAATTGTTTCCCTTTCTTTATATGCAACAATCATCATCCACTCTCTTACTTCATTCTCAAAATACATAAAGAAATAATAAAAAATTAAATGTAAAATGAATAGTACTAGTGTAAATTTATACATTTGCTGTAGCAACTATATATTTTTACACAATTTTACATAACATGATGTGGGTGAATTTTGGGTTTATTTGACTAAAATGTGATATTTTTCTATCATACAAGTATTGTTGTGAGTGCTCTAAGGGCAACAAACACTCCTCCTATGTAATTATTCATTTTACTTATCAATATATTTTACAAAAATCATATAGAATTAGATTAGAAAATGATGTTGATTGGGGATGGTCTATTGGGATAGAGTGCCACTCTTGGGGAAACTAGGCATATTGAATGACTTAAAGTTCATTTGGTTGGATTGAAAACAAGAGGGATGGAAAATGAGGGAGAGAAAACATTGAGTGACTTATTGTGCGTTTGGATTGCGTTTCGCCTGCTGCATTTGCATTTTTCCTTTTTTTTTTTTTTTTGGATGCACGCGTTTCAGCTTTTCAGGAGACAATATGTACTGTTTAGTAGGTCCCGTGCATTGTTCATAGGACCCACTAACCTTTTTTTTAACAAAACTTTCATTAAAAATGGGTCCCACGACACTATTCATACATTTTTAAAATTATTTTACTATAATGTTTTCAGTTTTCAACAAAATAAGCGTTATCCAAACATACCCTAGTGTTTGTTTGGCAAGATTATTTTTGTCAACTTATTTTACTATTCAGCTTATTTTTGGTACTATTCATGAGTCTTACTTTACTATTTCAGCTAACTTTTACCTTTATCTACAATATTTTTAGCAAAAAGTTTTTAGTTTCAGCAAAATAAGTGGATCATAAACAAACCCTTAGTGTGTGTTTTTGATTGCAAGGATGGAAGATGGGAGAAAACAATTTTCTCCCCGAGCCCACATTTTGTGAAGAGTGAGTTTTCTCCCCAAATTGGGGAGAAAATAAGGGAGAAAGTGGGCTTAAGATGGCAAATTACCATTTGCCCCGTGTTCCCTTCAATGTTGGTTTTCTTTTTTCTTTTTCTTTTTTTCCTTTTTAACGTCTAGTTTTTTAATTTATTTTGTAAACATATTTTTTTCTTATAAATTATTAAAATTTTTAATATAATAGGGGCATAAGAATAAATTTATACAAACACCATTTTCTATCTTCTCATTTTTTTTTTCTCTCAACCAAACAAAAGAGTTTTTCATTCTTACATTTTCCCACTCCCCAAACACACATGAGAAAAAATTAAAATTTTTTTATCTACTCACTTTTCCATCTCCACAATTTCTTTTTTCTTATTTTTCCATCATTCAACCAAGCAAAAACCCTATTCTACACTTTGGCCCTAAACTAATGGTGTGTTTCATAGGGGGTGAAAAGTGGATAGATAGAAAAAGGGAAGAGGAAAAGTGGAGAGAAGATACAAGATTCATTGTTTGGTAACAAGAAAAAAGGGAGGGGAAAATTGGTGGTCTTAGGCTACTTTTCCATTTGAGCCAACCAAAAATAAATCACCGTAAATCAATAAAAAAGCGAAAACGGGTGCAACTTCTCTCAGTTGTAAAAAGTCAATTTTGCCCAATTATTTCATTCTGACGTAAATTGCGTTAACCGTTAAGGCATTAACCAAAGCATGTTTCTTTAAATTTTTTTTCCTTTTCTTTTTTCTTTGTCTTGAAAATGGTCAGTACCATGAAGGCAAAAACCATATATATATATATATATATTTTTTTTTTTTTTTTCGTCTTGAACGTTTAGTACCAGAACCACCAAAAAATAGCCACCAACGGCCTATTGTGTGTGGGGTTTTTTTTTTTTTTTTTTTTTTTTTTTTTTTTTTTTTTTTTTTTTTTTATTTTTTTAAAATAGAAAGATATAAATAATGTAAATATTGCTAGCCACTTGATCAAGTGGATGTGAAAATTTATGCCGTGCACTCGCACCATTGAGAGTGTGCGTAAGAACAAACTGAAAATTTCAGTTTATTGATAATTTTAACTTATTTTTATTAATATTTATGAAATTTATTATACTTTTTATATTATTTATGAATTTTAATATACTTTTTAACTAACTTTTACTTTTTATTTACAGTAATTTTAACAAAAAAATTTTAATTTCAGCTAAATAAATTATTTTTAAACGAATACTAAATATAAGATAGAAAAATATGTAAATTTTATGCTTCGTATACACATTTTTTCTTTAAAATGAGTAATTGTATAAATTTACAATTTTGTTATAATATATTGATACTATTTAATTTGTTATTATTTTTTTATGAGAATGAAGAAAGAAAATGGATTGTAGATGATGTGTGTGAAAAAGATAAATAAACTTTAAGAGTCAAGAAAAATTAATATTTTAATAAAATGTAATGTAAAATAAATAATTTGATGTGAGTTGTATTGAAAAGTAAATGTAAAATATAAATGAAAGTTTTTATGCTAAGATATACAAGAACTTTTGCATATACTAATGCAAATATTCAATTCTATTACTACTTTTATATATATATATATATATATATTCCATTAACATACCCTCAAATTTGAACTAGTGCCAATTATGTCCAAGATATTTCATAACTAACTAATTTGGTCCCTAAGCCTAATTAGACCCGTTAGTCATTTTTCTCAACTGTCTTAAAAGACCAACTTTGATTTAAAGACCAAATTAGTAAGTTTTAAAATGTCTTAGACATAATTAGTAATAGAATAGACCTAAGCATTAGACTAAATCTCAAGCAATGTTAGACCTTAGGATATGGTAATGGAATATACCTTCTTGTTTTAACTTTTAAGAGGTCCATTGCTTAGTCTAGCGCCCACTGGTATGTGTAATGGGAGAACACAGTATTTCTTAGTGGTTGTGTAATAGAACATAGTATTTGTTAACGCCTGTCGTTGATAATTACTAGTAGACTAAATAAATTAGGCTCCTGCTGTAAAAGCATACGAGCGACTGATGAACAACCATAAAAGAAAGGGTCAATGGTGTTTTTTTTTCCCAACCTTTCATGATAATTTGATACTTGAAGAATGAAGGATTTAAATTTTGAATAACTCAATTGGAACATCAAGAGATGCCAACTAGTAGAGCAACAATCAATTGTGCTAAAAAGAGAAATAGTTAATTAAACATATTGCAAATGTATAAGATCAAAACAAACATTTTACTTTACATAGTACTTGAAAATTGCTTGACTAACACCTACCCACATTCACAATTTGTTTTTCCACTATAAATTTATGTAAAACTGATGTTATCTATGAATTCGAGAGAAAATGAGGTCAATGACAAAGACACGATGCGGATTTGTCTGCAATTGGTGTCAACCACACAGCACCATTGCTTCAGGTATCATGGCCATTACTTATGCTTTGCTTAGTTTACAACTCGGAAAAAAAAAAAAAAAAAAAAGTTCACTGCCCATCAACCTTACCTATATGAGTTTATCATTTGGATTCACATGCATCTTGCAGTAGTCATTTGCAACAAATTTCATTCACAAAAGAATCAATAGATCAACCAATGGTCATTCTGATCTTGAGAGGAAATGGTATGGGAGTAACAGAATATAGCACAATTATTTGCCAATTATTTCCGGAAAGGTTTGTCAAGCAGCATGGGCGGAGTGGGGGCCAATTAAAAATGAGCAGTATGTAGCGATGATCACAATTCATAAAAAATATGCAAAAAAGCTCCTACTTCTCACAAATTTGTTACAAAGAAACAAGGATTTTTCCTCTTTCATACCCCAAAATTTGGATGATATCAGAATCTTTCCACCATCAAGCCTAACTGTACAACGGTAACAAGTAGCAACAATAACAATATAACATACTCGGTCATGCACAGATTCATTCAGAGGCATAGGTTTCTTCCAACTAACTTCAACATACATGCATGGCATCCGCTTCCGGCATGATTGATGAAATACTTACATGAGACTCTTTTGGTTAGTCGCTGATGCTGCCGATCAGCTTGTTGATCTATCCTACACTTTACGAGCACGGTCACGCCAAGATCCTTGTTGCTTTGCTAGTACCTAAAACCAAGGTAATGATAACTTAAATCATGCACAAGCAATCCCAAACTACCTCTCTCCCCAAAAGCAGGTGAAATTACTTACTTTATCACTTAAGAGGCTTGTAACAGGGCCATTTTCATTGCTTTCCTCTTTGTCGTCCTCCATTTCAGGCTCACTCTCTGTACTAATGGAAGGCAGAATTGATGATGCTCCAAACATGGCCTTATCATGAGCAGCTTTAATTTGTTCCTCTCTTCTTGTCTTAAAAATCACAATAGATAAATTACAATTGGAAACAAGAAACTCTCTCTCTCACATCATGAGAACCAAATTGTCACAACTAACATGCATGATTATCAAATGGAAACTATCGTGAATAACAGATAGCAGAAAAGATGGGCCATAATACCTCCACTGCAGAAAAGCGAAAGCTCTGGCCAATGTGCTTGACTAATGCTTTATCGTCTTCTGCAGCTGCAGACATGGTAAACAAATTTTTTTTCTACCATCAGTTCTTTGCTTATCTCATCCACAGCTCATAAGAGATTATCATAGCAAAATGTTGTCTTTCAATTTACGGGACACCCCAAACACCTGAGATGTCTCTACATTGAATCTATCCCTCAATCAATTGTTGGGCTCATATTATGACCTTGTAATTTGAATCCAACATATGGCACAGAGAGGGAGAAATTCTGTGAGCAGAATATTGCACCAGTCAGATGATAATAAGTTAGATCAATCGGAACATTGCAGCAGACAAACTATTTGGGGTAAAAAAAAGGAGGTATTTCTTGGGGAAGGCAGGACACAGGGAGAGAAGGTAAAGGGGCAAAGACCTATGGTTTGTAGAAGACCTATAATTCTGTTTTGCAATAAAGTCCATTTATAGAATGAAAGTGTCACTTCCAAACCTGTGGAGCTAGCCCTATCTCTAAGTGAATAATAGAGCAAAACAAAATGATCATTTAACTTGCTTCTCAAAAGATGGCAATAAGATAGCCAAAATAGCAAATTCCTTAAGAGTGAGCCCTATTTTCCTGCAATGAATGAATTTACAGGAGAACAGAGTCCCCCAGCGTTGCCCTTTTTTTCCTTTCTGTTTTTCAATATAGTCACAAAAACAGTAGCTGCCAGTGCCACTAGGCTCTGAGCTTAGATTTCTTACTAAATTTGGAAAAAAATTAGTCATACTTGTTAGAGCTTTGTGCATTTTCAATGATATCTTTTACACCAGAAAAGTACTTAACAATGTCTCAATATTACTAGAGAGTAAAATTTAGAGTAATTACAATTAAGCTGCATCTGAATTGCACACAAGCAGAACTAACACTGAGCTGCATGTGATGCACAATATAAAATGGAATCTCTGTTGACATTTGGAAATCCATAGATTATGTTACAAGGAGACACCCAAGCTAACATCTTTCAATATTGGATCAGACAAAAAGTAGAGGAATGCAGGAGAAAACTAGCAACCAGTAACAGGTGGCAGCTTAATGACTTTATAGATGGGATAAAAGCAATATTGTATAATCAAAGTTTAATGGCAATGATATGCAAATAATAAACCAAGAGACATGTATGGCCAACATTGTCTATATTCTATAGTACAAATTCAAAAGTCATTGTTATGGGTATAGATTGTTGACCTTCAATCTCCTCATCATCAAGTGGAGCATCTTTGTTGAATTCAAACCGTTCCCAACCTGAGCCCATGCCCTTTGTTTCATCCTTTTCAGCTGCATATAAAAGTGACATTTTAATAATACTATAATAGGAATGAAAGATGGTTAACTAGCAACCACACAAAGAATTTTAACTACAATTTTCTGTTTTGTACAGGTCCCCCTCGCTCTGAGAGAAAGAGAAAGAAGCTCTATAGGGAGGTGGCTTCCATGTTAATAGGAATGAAAGATGTTTAACTAGCAACCATACACAGAAGTTTAACTACCATTCTTTTCTGTCTTTTACAGGTCCCCCTCACTCAGAGGGAAACATTATGAAATATGGTCCAGTAGTAGCCTCGAAAGTTTACCTTTAATTTTATTTAATTTAATTAAATGCTGTTGTTTATAAAATTGTTAAGAGCAATAACATCATGTGCTCTATATGTACTAGTTCATCTATACTTTAAAGTTAAGATTCATCAATTTCTATTGACAGAATAAAACTTCATCCCCCACAAAGTCTTCCTTAACATAAAGCATGCGTTGTCACTTCACAACCAACAAAGCAAAAGGATCACAAGGAAGAGCAATAACATCATGTGCAAAAGTTGAAGAAGCACACCACTCAGTACTCTTCCACAGATGTGGCCACTAAGAAAGAGTAGGTTTGACACTCAAGAACAACTAAAGTACTAAAATCCCATTTTATTCTCAAATTGAAGTCCTGTCGCAATGCTTTAATAGTTTCCCTTACTAAATGGACAAATTAAGAGCGCACTTCGATAAACTGTTGACACATAACNTTTTTGAGGGATGTAGTAAGGTTTTAATGTATCTTTTCTTTTCTATTCTTTATAGATACATTGATCTTGTATATGAGGTCTTTTGACCAGTTTTACATACATTGTACTTATTTTCTCTATATATGGATGTATGTTTCTTTCACCTCTATCTTCATGTGTTGTTTCTTTTCTATCTTTATACACATGTTCTTTATACTTGTATGCAATCTATTATTTCAGTTTCACACAAGATGCCTTGATGAGTTTTGTTTAAAATGTTTCAGAAATACAGGTTGTCAAAATCTACTTGCCATAAACTCTCTTCTTGCAAAGTTTTTCAAGAGTTTGTATTAGGATAGATTTTATTGTATTCAACAAGTAAATATGAGTTGAGTGATTTATGACTTCTCTCATATGTTTATTTGTTTGTTGTAGTTTTGTTACGGATTGCCAAAGGGGAGATTGTTAGGACATATGTGTTTTCACTTGCTAAGAACATATGTCACTTATTTATGTAAATTGGCTAAATCCTTTGACAAAACGTACTCTACTTGTAATTGGGTAGTTCTAGATGTTTTTAATACTTCAAGAAACAAGGTTTCAAGGTCAAGTGTTGAAGACATTAAGTCTGTCCAAGAAAAAGCAAGCTGAAGTGCAAATTCATTAAAGCTCGAGCTCGATAGCTACCTCGACACCTGCTATCTGTCAAGATTTATAATTTCAGATTTTCTGATCTGATTTTCTTGGGATTCGTGAATATGCTTTTGGGCTTTCTTTTCTCCAAACTCTAAACATATAAAAGGATTGTTTTAAGAGCCGTTAAGTTGTACACAAGTTGCAAAAGCATTGAGCAATCTCTGTTCAAGCAAATTGTGATCAAAGACGAAGTTCTTGACCTAGTTCATCTTCTCTGAAGAAGTTGCTGTGTATTTGCACCAAAGAGCTTTGTGACCAAGCATCTTCCTGATCTTCATCGTGTAGGATGAACTGAAGAACTTTGCAGCCAACCTCTCTTCCTTAAGTTGGTGTTTTGAAGTCACGCACTGGGATCCTCGCATTGGTTAGTCACGTACTTGGGAGCCGTGCATCAAAGATGGAAATTGTCACTACAGATCAAGTCCAATTAGGTATTGGGGTAAGGGTTCATCTGTAGGTTGGTAAGGTACTTAAGATTCCTTTACTTGTAACTGCTTAATTTGATAATAGTGGAGTTTCAGGAGTGGTGACCTGAAAATCACCCGGTAGGGTTTTTGTCGCGAGGTTTTTCCCCATTCGTAAACAAATCATCGTGTTATTTAATTTCCGCTGCATACTTAGTTTTTGGTGATTTGTTTATGCTTCCACGCAATTGTATGATAAATTGATTAATTAATAACTTGGCTAAGTAATTAATTGGTTTAATCACAAGGGGTCATTCAGATTATGGCCTATCATTTGCTTCCATTCTTTTCCTTTTCTTGACAATGATTGCATCTTCTGCATTCATGAAGTTTTGGGCTGAATGGATGAGTTCAGCGATAGTCTGAGGCTCTTGTTTGTAAAGCTTGTGGAAAAACAGGTCAGAATTGATTCCATTGTGGAAGGACACTAGCAATAGCTTATCGTCCATCTCATCCATCACCAAGGCTTCTCTATTGAAACAAGTAATGAAAGACAGCAAGCTTTCATTTTCTCCTTGTTCTATGGTTAACAAGCTAGACAAGGAACGCTTGTGCCTTTGTCCTCCAATGAAATTATTAACAAATAACTTGCTCAACTCTTCAAAAAAACTTACCTAATTTTGGGGTATCTTGCTAAACCACACCCGCGCGGGCCCTTTGAGGGTAGTGGGAAAAATTTTAGACATTATCTCATCTGAAACCCCTTGAAGGTGCATGGTAGTCTTGAAGGTGGCAATGTGGTCGAAAGGGTCACGCGTCCCATCATATAAATCTAAAGAAGGCATCTTGAACTTTGATGGCAAAGGATGACCATTGATGGAAGCTGTAAAGGGAGAATCAGTTCTATGAACGAAGTCTTCTACGGGATTTGTCCTTCTCATGTTCTCCTTTATCTCATCCATAACTTTCCTCATCTGGTTCATCTCCCTCTCTAAGTGTGGCACCCTTCTTGGTGTAGTGCCCCTTGATTAGCTCTCCAACTCTGTATTTCTTCCATCTCCTTGGCTCTGTCCATGTTTTTCTCCATAGGCCTTATGCCATTGCCTTCTGAGATTAATCTCCCTTCTCAATTCCTAATTCTGGCGAGTTACCTCTGCCATGGCAGTGGCCATTGACTGCACGTTTTGGACAGAAGATGGTTGCATGGCAAGCGCCGATTGATGACCACGAAAGGGGTTACTAGAAGCCCTTGATCTTGTCCGAACCATTTCAGCCCTTTGTCAAAGAAAGAAATTGCATAACTCAACAAATGAACTTCAAACACGACAAATAATTCTTTCCCACAGACGATGCCAACTGATAAATCCTGGAAAATCAGTAGGCTGAAAATCTCAGTCGTTGGTGATCTTGAGGCCGAATCCTGAAAAGACAAATGTAGAATCAGAGAAGACCAGTGGAGGCCGGCCTAGAATCCTCCAATGGTAAAGTCAGTCGTTATTACAGGCTAAAAGAAAGTATTTCTAAAGTTCTTTGTTTTTTGTAAAAAAAAAAAAAAAATGTTTCTCATACCTCACTTCTTCATTTGGAAATGCTTATATAGTATTTGTGGAACGCTTACTCATTTAACAACCGTTCCTGTTATTAAGGAATTCAGAAGATTATAAGATAACTTCCATAACTGTCATGGAAGTTACCTCATTGGGACTTGTGCTCTATAACGGCTAATGGAGGGTTTGGTTCATAACGGCGCAACCCATCTTTTACGTTTGGAGGAACTTAAGTCATCAAAAAGCCCAAGGTCCAATAACCTCGTCCGTCCATTACTAAAGACGGACGAGGTTTGCTTTAGGGATGAACATAGGAAGGACGAGTATAAAAGGGACGAGCGTAGGAGCCCCTCATCCCATTCTTTACATTTTGTCATGGACGGCCCCTATGGACGAGATAAAATTTAGTGCATTTTCTTTACACCATCAGGTTAGATAGATGAAAAAGTGGAGGGATAGAAAATTTCTTTATTTGGTTGAGGAAAAAAGTGAGAAAATGGAAGAAGTAGTTATATAAATTTAGAAAGTGTGTTATGTGTAGTATAACTTGTCCCTCCCTTTCTTAAAAGTTACCATGGCTTTTGAGTGAAGTTTGTGTTAAGCCTTTGTGTTAGAACTCATTTCATTCTCCCTTGTATGTGTGTGTGTGTGTTTGTTTCTCAAAAAAAAAAAAAATGAGTAATTGTTCTACATTGCTTAAGAGAGTGTGTTGTGTGTAGTATAACTTGCCACTCTCCCTTAAAAGTTACCATAACTTTTGAGTAGAGTTTATTGTGTGCTTTTGTATTAGAACCCTTTTTCCTCTCTCTTGTGTGTGTGTCAATGGCAACTCCAAGAATTTTTCTCAAAGTGTTCCTATAAGTTCCCAGGATTTTTTCCTAGGGTAGCAAAAGAATAAACAATAAACTATAAGTTCATTTGAAATATTAATAAAATTATTAATTATTGTTGTTTAGTTGTTTCGTTAATTTGTTTGTCTTTTATAAACTATAATATTTTATATTGTTATTTCATTAATTATAAAAATTATTAATTGTTGTTTAGCCTAACATAATTTAATTTGTTTGTCTTTTATAATGTATTGATTAATTAAATTAATAATTATTGTTTATTAGTTACTTTCCCCAATTAATTATGGGTTAATTAAATTAATGTTTATTAGTTGCACTAGCACACATCTCATGTGCATTTACTTCCCCCAATTCAAATATCCCACCCGGCCCCATGTGCCCATCCACTCCCCACCCCACTCAACAAACAAGCCTCATGCCTAATGCCCCTAATCATAAGAGCCAGCTACCAATTAGAAAATTTCACAATCACAAATCACAATACGCATTACACAAAAAGACAATTAATATCTCACCAACACCAACACCAACACTAACACCAACACAAACCAACACCAACGGATAAGATAAAGCCAAATTCAAAAAGTCAAAAAATAGGCAAAATATTAGTAAAGTTAAAGTTTCAGCCAATCACAGTTCAAAAGAATCAGATAAAGTTAGTCTTAAAAAATAAAGAAAGAGATATAGACTCTCATTCATTTCATTTCAGTGATTTCAAATAAAGAGAGAGAGAGAGACTGAGAGATTGAGAGAGTCAGAGAGAAAAAGAGAGAGAAGTTAGTAAAATGAAATACCTCACAATTTCTTTGACTCACTTTCACAACGCCCCTATAGCTATTTCATAGAAGCTCCTCAAACCCTAAGCTCCACCACCAGAGACCCAAAAGATGCCTCCAAAGCTTGATCCCTCACAGGTGGTGGACGAGTACGTCCAAGTCACCGAAGGTGAGGTCGGAGCGGCAAGTTCACTTGCTTTAAAGATCGGTCCACTGGGTCTCTCCCCGAAGAAGATCAAAGACATAGCCAAGAAAACCGCCAAGGACTAGAAGGGCCTCCATGTAATGGTCAAGCTAACGGTCCAGAACTGTCAGGCCAAGGTGTCCGTGGTGCCCTCCACCACCACGCTGGTCATCAAGGTGCTGTAGGAGCTAGAGCACGACCGGAAGAAGACGAAGAACATCAAGCACAACGATAACATCTCGCTCAACGATGTCATCGAGATCGTTAAGGTGATGAAGCCTAGGTCTATGGCAAAGGATCTTAGTGGGACTGTGAAGGAGATTCTAGGAGCTTAGGGTTTGCTTTAGCCTTTAGTGATTTCTGATTTAGTGATTTGAGGTTTGATTTGTTCTGTATTGGGGTTTGGTTTTTTTTTTTTTTTTTGAGAACCCGTGGGTTTGCTACCTCTGTAATCTGTTGGGTTCGCCGTCCGTTGTTTTATTTTTTATTTTTATTTTTTTTGAGAATCCATGGGCTTGCTGCTTGCTCTGTTACAATTTTTTTTTTTTTTCAAATTTTAGTTCAAAATTTTTTTTTTGGGGCTTTTTTTTTTTTGCTTGAAAGTAGAACAAATAATTTTTTTTCTTTTTTAATTTGAGGGTGTTCCTAATTTTTTTTTTTTAAGGGTAAACAAATAAAAAAATTTTAATTATTATATATATAAAAAAAAAATTCAGGTCAGGGTGTTCGTGGTGCCGCCACTGGTGTGTGTGTGTGTGTTTATTACTCCAAAATAAAAACTCTTATACCCTTGATATATAAAACATTATAATTTTTTTAAATGTCATTCTAATTTTTTTTATATATTATATTAATCACTATTTTTAATAATTCAAATTATTAAAAAAAAAAAAAAAAAAAAAAAAAAAAAAAAAAAACCCACACACAATAGGCCGTTGGTGGCTATTTTTGGTGGTTCTGGTACTAAACGTTCAAGACGAAAAAAAAAAAAAAATAATATATATATATATATATATGGTTTTTGCCTTCATGGTACTGACCATTTTCAAGACAAAGAAAAAAGAAAAGGAAAAAAAATTTAAAGAAACATGCTTTGGTTAATGCCTTAACGGTTAACGCAATTTACGTCAGAATGAAATAATTGGGCAAAATTGACTTTTTACAACTGAGAGAAGTTGCACCCGTTTTCGCTTTTTTATTGATTTACGGTGATTTATTTTTGGTTGGCTCAAATGGAAAAGTAGCCTAAGACCACCAATTTTCCCCTCCCTTTTTTCTTGTTACCAAACAATGAATCTTGTATCTTCTCTCCACTTTTCCTCTTCCCTTTTTCTATCTATCCACTTTTCACCCCCAATGAAACACACCATTAGTTTAGGGCCAAAGTGTAGAATAGGGTTTTTGCTTGGTTGAATGATGGAAAAATAAGAAAATAGAAAATTGTGGAGATGGAAAAGTGAGTAGATAAAAAAATTTTAATTTTTTCTCATGTGTGTTTGGGGAGTGGGAAAATGTAAGAATGAAAAACTCTTTTGTTTGGTTGAGAAAAAAAAAATGAGAAGATAGAAAATGGTGTTTGTATAAATTTATTCTTATGCCCCTATTATATTAAAAATTTTAATAATTTATAAGAAAAAAATATGTTTACAAAATAAATTAAAAAACTAGACGTTAAAAAGGAAAAAAAGAAAAAGAAAAAGAAAACCAACATTGAAGGGAACACGGGGCAAATGGTAATTTGCCATCTTAAGCCCACTTTCTCCCTTATTTTCTCCCCAATTTGGGGAGAAAACTCACTCTTCACAAAATGTGGGCTCGGGGAGAAAATTGTTTTCTCCCATCTTCCATCCTTGCAATCAAAAACACACACTAAGGGTTTGTTTATGATCCACTTATTTTGCTGAAACTAAAAACTTTTTGCTAAAAATATTGTAGATAAAAGTAAAAGTTAGCTGAAATAGTAAAGTAAGACTCATGAATAGTATTGGTATAGGCATGGATTGAACCCACAAATTTTTTTTTTTTTTTTTTTTTTTTTGAGAAGGAATCTCAAAAGAGTTTGCAACACTTTAAATCTAAAAATAGTAATTTGTAAGTGCACAAGATTCGTTGATGTAGTTGATTAATTTATAGCATGGAATATTTTTACTGATAATTATTTAAGTAATATTATCTTAAAAAAATAATTTTGTTTTCATTTAGGGAAAGGATTTGCAGCAAATAAAGTTGCAGCAATTCCTGCAAAAATGGCACACATGTCAATGCTTCAATTAAACATCTGTCCAGACTTATATTTAAATGAAAACTTCCTTATCAATATTGGATTTTTCACCAAATGGCCACTTGACATGTTTGTATTTCAACAAATCATTTCCCTTTGGTTTATTTCAGATCCCCTTTTTTAATGTGATGGGGTGTTTAGAATTAATATTTAAATCCAAATATTTTGTATCTTATTTATTATAGGAAACTCATTCTTGATATGTTTAAATTAACATTTTGTTTTTAAAATATTGAATGTTTACCTTTAGGGCTTTAGGAATTATCTTTTCTATTATTATTATTATTATTATTTATGGGAACTGTAGGCATTATATTAGAATTTACTTTAATTTTTTTATAATTCATGAAAAACTGCTTGTAAGAATACTAGTTAAATGAGTATGCAAATTGCTCATCATGTATTACTCCCTTTTGATAAGGAAAAGAAGGCAGAAGTAGCTTATTGAACTACTCCATTAATTTGCTTAGTTTTTGCTTCGCAAATTAAAATTTGTTATTATGATACAATTGATTTTGATAATATATATATATATATATTTTAAAAGTTACTAAAATTGATTCCATTATAAAAATCCATTGAAAAGGTTCAATGGAATATTGTATTATTAATAAGTTTATCAATGAAATTTGTATTTGAATGAATGATAGTAAGTTTAGAAATTCTTTTAAAAAAATTATGTTGGGATAAGATTCTCTTCCATTAAATCCTTCAATTTCCTCCAATTTTTAGTCAAATGCAAGACACTTGACATTTATTTAATCTTGTTTGATTGATAAAAATTGAAAGAAAGTTGAATATTTAAATTGGAGTTGATCTTATTCTTATCTCAATCTAAATTAGAATAAATTAGCTTAATTAATTGGAGGAATCCCTTAGGAGATAGGGTTAGGGGTTTTGAACCCAACACCTCATGGATTTCGTGATGTTTTCAGAACCATTATAACAACTCATTGAGGTTTTAATTAATTAGTTTAGATATGAGCTTGTTAATTTCAACATGAAATCAACAAAAGGGTAAGTATAAATTTGACTATTTATTGGTGGGTAGATCATAAGAGCTGCTTGAACTTTTTTATTTTTTAAAAAAAAAATACTCAATTAGAATTTAATGATTCACTTGGTTGATAACTATTGACGTAAAATAAAGTCATCACTCATCACAACTGATTTATTATGTAACAATGTAATCATTGGCATAAATTATATTGATTTATGCCACATTAATAATTTACTTTTAGTTGCCACTTTAAGAGTTTTATAGTTTAGTGATATTTACTAATTTCCTTAAGAAAGAACCAAAGTTCAAACTCCCATTTTCCAATTTTGATAACAATTCAATCATTTAAGAAAGAAATTACTTTTTTTAAAGGGAAAAAAATTTACTTTTAAGTCCCATGCTATGAACCATGGAAAGAAAAGATAGAAAGTAAAAGTATTCCTTGTAAGAATTGTTACTAGTTATATTGTAGGCGAGACTACAAGAGTTGGTAGTGAAAAACATGGATGATTTGGTATATCTTTTATAACTTACTAGTATGTAACCCATGCTTATGCACAAGAATGATAAATTGAAGTGGTTATTGATGTTAGCTTGAGTTATTAAACATATAAGATATTAGTTCAACTAGGACATTTAGAAGTACTAAAATGATTTTTCTTTACAATTTTCGTAATATTAGTAATGCCAAGTTTCTCATTACATTACTATTACGTATATAATTTGAAAATCATTATTGGATACTACATGTATACAAGAAATTTGGTCTTTAGCGACAGCATATAGTCGTCGCTAATGCTTTAAATATCGTCGCTAATTATTTTGGCGACGAAAAATGTCGTCGCTAACTTTCGTTAAACGAAACTGGTAACAAAAAAGTTTTTTAGTGACGATATTAATGTCATCACAAATACAATACTATTAACGACGACAAATTCATTGCTAATAGTGACAATTGTCGTCATAAATAACTCGAGAACCCAAGACGAAATGTCGTCGCTACTAGCTCATTAGTAGTGACAAATTTTTTTGTTGTCACTAATAGATTATTATTAACAACGGCACTTTTGTTGTCGCTAATATGTCATTATTAGCAACGACGCTTGTTGTTGTCACTGATAATAATATATTAGTGACCATAAACATGTCATCACTAAAATTTGCATGTTAGCGATGATATTATTTGTCATCACTGATGATATGATAAAATATTAGCGACAACAATGTCCTCGCTAATAACATTTTACATTTTTTTGGATTTTTCTATAAAATTTACATTTTGAACTTTACATGAGTACCTTATGGGAAATAATAAACCACAATCCCACTCATCACAAATTTTCAATCACAAATACACATATAAGCATAACAACTGCTCAATCAATAACTACTACATCACAAATTTTCAATCACAAATACATATATAAGCATAACAACTGCTCAATCAATAACTACTAATAAGGAAAAACAACTCCGAAGTTCAATATCATATAACATAATTTAAGTTCCAATCTATTCTCTCAAATACTAATCAAATAATATCATATTCCTCATGAAGATATGTTGCCAAGCTAATACTTGTTGCAATGAATATATCTCCCCTCGACATCATCTGTAAGATTGTAACCCAAGGCATGCGACATTTTAACCTGAAACAAAGAGTATAAACCAATGTAAAGGTCAACTAAAATAGATGATCAAAATACTTACTATATAGTTTTAACATTCAAGTAAAATTTTAACATTTATATTTTTCAAAAATACCATAGATGTGGTTATAAGTTAGTAAACTTCTTGCTTTATAGATGCTTATAAGTTAGTAGGTAGTGTATTATGTATTAATTATTATAAAAAAGTAGCTAGTGTAGAATGAAATGAAAAGAGTGGGACAAAATAACAAAACTTCTATCATCACTCATTTATAACAAGACTAGCACAAAATCTAAACCTTTACTTATTTTATTATCTCCATACATATAACTCAAGCATAATTATACAACCATTAACATTTTCATCACTTGCACTTCACTAATTAAGTTGGAAGGCTCACACAAATATTTTGGGAGTTATAAATTCATGGATAGCTGAATCAAGATGAATTGATGAACTCAGAAAGAAAATTGAAAATCTATTATAAAAAAGTAGCTAGTGTAGAATGAAATGAAAACAGTGGGACAAAATAACAAAACTTCTATCACCACTCATTTATATCAAGACTAGCACAAAATCTAAACCTTTACTTATTTTATTATCTCCATACATATAACTCAAGCATAATTATACAACCATTAACATTTTCATCACTTGCACTTCACTAATTAAGTTGGAAGGCTCACACAAATATTTTGGGAGTTATAAATTCATGGATAGCTGAATCAAGATGAATTGATGAACTCAGAAAGAGAATTGAAAATCTAGATGAAACATAAATAAATTTTTCTATGAAAAAACTTGTAAAATTGTCTTTTCCAAACCTACATTGTAAACATGCTTGGTGAATTCAATGAATTATATAATCAGCATGACATGTTTTCATTCAATTTCAATTATCTATGTTGAATTCATTCACAATGAGAACTTAACTAAGTGTTATTCTTTTTAAGACAAAGGTAGAAATAAGTTGTAGAGTACAAAATTCCTTAGAAGATAGAAGCCAAGAAAATGAGATGTTTGGGTTTCCATGGTTACCCTGACAAAACAACTTTGCAAGAAACTATATAGTTGAGGACCAGAAAATACAATCCAACACCAAAATTTAGGACTAACCATCACTACAAATCAGATATTCAAATAATAATTTGATAAGTCAATCATTCAAAACAGTATTATAATATCATCCATTTTTAGCCCAGCCCCATGAGCTCTGTTTCAACTTCTTGAGTTTGGATGAGACATGATGTGGATACTTATTTTCTAAAGTGCACGAAGTATCATGTTTACTACATGGTAAGACTAGCATGATAGACAATTGTAAAATTTTAAGAATTCATACAAAGAGGGAAAAGAATCATGAAGTTAAAAATAAAAAAATAAAAATAAATAAAAAAATGATCCCCGTTATTAATTTTCTCTTATGTTTAATTTTTTTCTCCATATGTGACATTTATTACTCAATACTCAAATAAGTAATAACAACACATAAGAAGAAAACATGTATCTATGATGATATAAATTCTAGAATGTAGCCTAGCTAGCCAAGGTATTGATATTATAAGAAAAATCTTTGTGTTGTTCATCTAAAAATAAAACATACATATTTTTAGGAACATAAAATAGTTTTTATTTTATAACTTAATTATTTCTCCTCAATAAAAAATAAAAAAATATAAAAAAAAAATTCTTCTACTCCCCTTGAAACAGAAAGACAATAACCTATCTAGCAGAAACTTTCATTTTACTAGTAACAAAAAGAAAATAATAATATTAAAAGTCCCAGCATCCAAAAAAATCAATCTAACAATAAAAAGGTATGTGACCACATTCTTAGTAAATAAAAATTAAAATTAAAAAAAAAATCCACAAAGCAGTGGTGGAGCTAGGAAATTTGTTTAGAGGGGCAACAAAATAATAAATATAATGAAATTGTTAAGTTAAAAAAAAATTATTTCATAAATAAATTTTACCTCAACAAAATTGTGCCCTACATTCTTCATTATGCTAAACATTTTCTTTCCTTCAAATATACATAAATTGTGAACATTTTCCCCATAAACGACTCATATTTTGAGACATTAATATTAAATTTTATGAATTAGTTATTCAATTAATTTTATAAAAAAAAAAAAAAAAAGTATGAACAATCAAGTAGCCTCCTTCACTTCAGCCTTCATAAAATTCATTTCATTTTTTTCGTTAAGTGAGAGTGAGATAAAGAGAGAGTCAGAGAGAGACTGAGATAAGAGAGAGTCAAAGAGAAACCTTGAGGGCCGGACCGCCGGAGCGGAGGGAGCAACTGCCAACGACGACGACTCGAAGACTCGATGAGGCGATCTACCGGAGCAGAGGGATCTCCGATGACTCGATGAGGCGAGGCGATCTGCCGGAGCGGAGGGATCTCCGATGACTCGATGAGGCGATCTGCGATGAGGCGATCTGCGATTTGCGACGAGGGGCGACCAGGCGAGCACGACGACGACGATGAGCGAGCCGCGGCGACGACGACGGCGACGTGACCGTGGGTTACTGGGTTTGGTTTGCTGGGGTTCCGGGTTTGGTTTTGGTTTGTGTATTGGGGGTTTTTTTTTTTTTTTTTTTTGATAAACACTCTATTTTGTGGTTTGCTGGAGTTTGTGTGTGGTTTGCTGGAGTTGATGTGCTTTAGTATTGGGGTTTGATTTCTCTGCCTCTGCCAGACTGCCAGCGACATGATGGGTTTCAACTCTCTGCCAGCGACGTGATGGGTTCGTTTCTGATTTTTTGTTTTGTTTTGTTTTTTTTTTTTTTTTTTTTTTGGTTGAGAATCTGTGGGCTTGCCGTGAGCGAGCTTGGGCTCGCCGTGGGCTCTGTTACCTTTTTTTTTTTTTTCCAGATTTTAGTTCAAATTTTTTATGGGCTTTTTTTTTCTTTTTTTTTTTGCTTGAAAGTAGAACAGAGATATATATATATATATATATTATATTATATATATATATATATATATATATATATATATATATATATTTAATTTGAGGTGTTCCTAATTTTTGATTGAAGGCTGGGAAAATGGGTGAGAAATGGGTAGGGGGGTCGGCTATGTGATGTTGGGGGGGCCTAGTTATTTTTTCTTCCTAGTCTAATGGGAAATTTTTTTTTTTTTGCAGGGGCCACGGCCCCCCCAAGCCACTATGTGGCTCCGCCCC